>NC_136268.1:153185379-153372879 GCF_964187855.1 Myxine glutinosa
GTGTTTTGAATTACTTGGTGGTGAGGTGTTTTGAATTACTTGGTGGTGAGGTGTTTTGAATTACTTGGTGGTGAGGTGTTTTGAATTAGTTGGTGGTGAGGTATTTTGAATTACGTGGTGGTGAGGTGTTTTGAAATACTTGGTGGTGAGGTGTTTTGAATTACTTGGTGGTGAGGTGTTTTGAATTACTTGGTGGTGAGGTGTTTTGAATTACTTGGTGGTGAGGTATTTTGAATTACGTGGTGGGGAGGTGTTTTAAATTACTTGGTGGTGAGGTGTTTTGAATTACTTGGTAGTGAGGTGTTTTGAATTACTTGGTGGTGAGGTATTTTGAATTACGTGGTGGTGAGGTGTTTTGAATTACTTGGTGGTGAGGTATTTTGAATTACTTGGTGGTGAGGTGTTTTGAATTACTTGGTGGTGAGGTGTTTTGAATTACTTGGTGGTGAGGTGTTTTGAATTACTTGGTGGTGAGGTGTTTTGAATTACTTGGTGGTGAGGTATTTTGAATTACGTGGTGGTGAGGTGTTTTGAATTACTTGGTGGTGAGGTATTTTGAATTACTTGGTGGTGAGGTATTTTGAATTACTTGGTGGTGAGGTAATTTGAATTACTTGGTGGTGAGGTGTTTTGAATTACTTGGTGGTGAGGTGTTTTGAATTACTTGGTGGTGAGGTGTTTTGAATTACTTGGTGGTGAGGTGTTTTGAATTAGTTGGTGGTGAGGTATTTTGAATTACGTGGTGGTGAGGTGTTTTGAAATACTTGGTGGTGAGGTGTTTTGAATTACTTGGTGGTGAGGTGTTTTGAATTACTTGGTGGTGAGGTGTTTTGAATTACTTGGTGGTGAGGTATTTTGAATTACGTGGTGGTGAGGTGTTTTGAATTACTTGGTGGTGAGGTGTTTTGAATTACTTGGTGGTGAGGTGTTTTGAATTACTTGGTGGTGAGGTATTTTGAATTACGTGGTGGTGAGGTGTTTTGAATTACTTGGTGGTGAGGTGTTTTGAATTACTTGGTGGTGAGGTGTTTTGAATTACTTGGTGGTGAGGTGTTTTGAATTACTTGGTGGTGAGGTGTTTTGAATTACTTGGTGGTGAGGTGTTTTGAATTACTTAGTGGTGAGGTATTTTGAATTACGTGGTGGTGAGGTGTTTTGAATTACTTGGTGGTGAGGTATTTTGAATTACTTGGTGGTGAGGTATTTTGAATTACTTGGTGGTGAGGTATTTTGAATTACTTGGTGGTGAGGTGTTTTGAATTACTTGGTGGTGAGGTGTTTTGAATTACTTGGTGGTGAGGTGTTTTGAATTACTTGGTGGTGAGGTGTTTTGAATTACTTGGTGGTGAGGTGTTTTGAATTAGTTGGTGGTGAGGTATTTTGAATTAGTTGGTGGTGAGGTATTTTGAATTACGTGGTGGTGAGGTGTTTTGAAATACTTGGTGGTGAGGTGTTTTGAATTACTTGGTGGTGAGGTGTTTTGAATTACTTGGTGGTGAGGTGTTTTGAATTACTTGGTGGTGAGGTATTTTGAATTACGTGGTGGTGAGGTGTTTTAAATTACTTGGTGGTGAGGTGTTTTGAATTACTTGGTGGTGAGGTGTTTTGAATTACTTGGTGGTGAGGTATTTTGAATTACGTGGTGGTGAGGTGTTTTGAATTACTTGGTGGTGAGGTATTTTGAATTACGTGGTGGTGAGGTGTTTTGAATTACTTAGTGGTGAGGTATTTTGAATTACGTGGTGGTGAGGTGTTTTGAATTACTTGGTGGTGAGGTATTTTGAATTACTTGGTGGTGAGGTGTTTTGAATTACTTGGTGGTGAGGTATTTTGAATTACGTGGTGGTGAGGTGTTTTAAATTACTTGGTGGTGAGGTGTTTTGAATTACGTGGTGGTGAGGTGTTTTGAATTACTTGGTGGTGAGGTGTTTTGAATTACTTGGTGGTGAGGTGTTTTGAATTACTTGGTGGTGAGGTGTTTTGAATTACTTGGTCGTGAGGTATTTTGAAATACTTGGTGGTGAGGTGTTTTGAATTACTTGGTGGTGAGGTGTTTTGAATTACTTGGTGGTGAGGTGTTTTGAATTACTTGGTGGTGAGGTATTTTGAATTACGTGGTGGTGAGGTGTTTTAAATTACTTGGTGGTGAGGTGTTTTGAATTACTTGGTGGTGAGGTATTTTGAATTACGTGGTGGTGAGGTGTTTTGAATTACTTGGTGGTGAGGTATTTTGAATTACTTGGTGGTGAGGTGTTTTGAATTACTTGGTGGTGAGGTGTTTTGAATTAGTTGGTGGTGAGGTGTTTTGAATTAGTTGGTGGTGAGGTGTTTTGAATTACTTGGTGGTGAGGTGTTTTGAATTACTTGGTGGTGAGGTGTTTTGAATTACTTGGTGGTGAGGTGTTTTGAATTACTTGGTGGTGAGGTATTTTGAATTACGTGGTGGTGAGGTGTTTTAAATTACTTGGTGGTGAGGTGTTTTGAATTACTTGGTGGTGAGGTGTTTTGAATTACTTGGTGGTGAGGTGTTTTGAATTACTTGGTGGTGAGGTATTTTGAATTACGTGGTCGTGACGTGTTTTGAATTACTTGGTGGTGAGGTATTTTGAATTACTTGGTGGTGAGGTGTTTTGAATTACTTGGTGGTGAGGTGTTTTGAATTACTTGGTGGTGAGGTATTTTGAATTACTTGGTGGTGAGGTATTTTGAATTACGTGGTGGTGAGGTGTTTTGAATTACTTGGTGGTGAGGTATTTTGAATTACTTGGTGGTGAGGTGTTTTGAATTACTTGGTGGTGAGGTGTTTTGAATTACTTGGTGGTGAGGTGTTTTGAATTACTTGGTGGTGAGGTGTTTTGAATTACTTGGTGGTGAGGTATTTTGAATTACGTGGTGGTGAGGTGTTTTGAATTACTTGGTGGTGAGGTATTTTGAATTACTTGGTGGTGAGGTATTTTGAATTACTTGGTGGTGAGGTAATTTGAATTACTTGGTGGTGAGGTGTTTTGAATTACTTGGTGGTGAGGTGTTTTGAATTACTTGGTGGTGAGGTGTTTTGAATTACTTGGTGGTGAGGTGTTTTGAATTAGTTGGTGGTGAGGTATTTTGAATTACGTGGTGGTGAGGTGTTTTGAAATACTTGGTGGTGAGGTGTTTTGAATTACTTGGTGGTGAGGTGTTTTGAATTACTTGGTGGTGAGGTGTTTTGAATTACTTGGTGGTGAGGTATTTTGAATTACGTGGTGGTGAGGTGTTTTGAATTACTTGGTGGTGAGGTGTTTTGAATTACTTGGTGGTGAGGTGTTTTGAATTACTTGGTGGTGAGGTATTTTGAATTACGTGGTGGTGAGGTGTTTTGAATTACTTGGTGGTGAGGTGTTTTGAATTACTTGGTGGTGAGGTGTTTTGAATTACTTGGTGGTGAGGTGTTTTGAATTACTTGGTGGTGAGGTGTTTTGAATTACTTGGTGGTGAGGTGTTTTGAATTACTTAGTGGTGAGGTATTTTGAATTACGTGGTGGTGAGGTGTTTTGAATTACTTGGTGGTGAGGTATTTTGAATTACTTGGTGGTGAGGTATTTTGAATTACTTGGTGGTGAGGTATTTTGAATTACTTGGTGGTGAGGTGTTTTGAATTACTTGGTGGTGAGGTGTTTTGAATTACTTGGTGGTGAGGTGTTTTGAATTACTTGGTGGTGAGGTGTTTTGAATTACTTGGTGGTGAGGTATTTTGAATTACGTGGTGGTGAGGTGTTTTGAATTACTTAGTGGTGAGGTATTTTGAATTACGTGGTGGTGAGGTGTTTTGAATTACTTGGTGGTGAGGTATTTTGAATTACTTGGTGGTGAGGTGTTTTGAATTACTTGGTGGTGAGGTGTTTTGAATTACTTGGTGGTGAGGTGTTTTGAATTACTTGGTGGTGAGGTATTTTGAATTACTTGGTGGTGAGGTATTTTGAATTACGTGGTGGTGAGGTGTTTTGAATTACTTAGTGGTGAGGTATTTTGAATTACGTGGTGGTGAGGTGTTTTGAATTACTTGGTGGTGAGGTATTTTGAATTACTTGGTGGTGAGGTGTTTTGAATTACTTGGTGGTGAGGTATTTTGAATTACGTGGTGGTGAGGTGTTTTAAATTACTTGGTGGTGAGGTGTTTTGAATTACGTGGTGGTGAGGTGTTTTGAATTACTTGGTGGTGAGGTGTTTTGAATTACTTGGTGGTGAGGTGTTTTGAATTACTTGGTGGTGAGGTGTTTTGAATTACTTGGTCGTGAGGTATTTTGAAATACTTGGTGGTGAGGTGTTTTGAATTACTTGGTGGTGAGGTGTTTTGAATTACTTGGTGGTGAGGTGTTTTGAATTACTTGGTGGTGAGGTATTTTGAATTACGTGGTGGTGAGGTGTTTTAAATTACTTGGTGGTGAGGTGTTTTGAATTACTTGGTGGTGAGGTATTTTGAATTACGTGGTGGTGAGGTGTTTTGAATTACTTGGTGGTGAGGTATTTTGAATTACTTGGTGGTGAGGTGTTTTGAATTACTTGGTGGTGAGGTGTTTTGAATTAGTTGGTGGTGAGGTGTTTTGAATTACTTGGTGGTGAGGTGTTTTGAATTACTTGGTGGTGAGGTGTTTTGAATTACTTGGTGGTGAGGTGTTTTGAATTACTTGGTGGTGAGGTATTTTGAATTACGTGGTGGTGAGGTGTTTTAAATTACTTGGTGGTGAGGTGTTTTGAATTACTTGGTGGTGAGGTGTTTTGAATTACTTGGTGGTGAGGTGTTTTGAATTACTTGGTGGTGAGGTATTTTGAATTACGTGGTCGTGACGTGTTTTGAATTACTTGGTGGTGAGGTATTTTGAATTACTTGGTGGTGAGGTGTTTTGAATTACTTGGTGGTGAGGTGTTTTGAATTACTTGGTGGTGAGGTATTTTGAATTACGTGGTGGTGAGGTGTTTTGAATTACTTGGTGGTGAGGTATTTTGAATTACTTGGTGGTGAGGTATTTTGAATTACTTGGTGGTGAGGTATTATGAATTACTTGGTGGTGAGGTGTTTTGAATTACTTGGTGGTGAGGTGTTTTGAATTACTTGGTGGTGAGGTGTTTTGAATTACTTGGTGGTGAGGTATTTTGAATTACGTGGTGGTGAGGTGTTTTGAAATACTTGGTGGTGAGGTGTTTTGAATTACTTGGTGGTGAGGTGTTTTGAATTACGTGGTGGTGAGGTGTTTTGAAATACTTGGTGGTGAGGTGTTTTGAATTACTTGGTGGTGAGGTGTTTTGAATTACTTGGTGGTGAGGTGTTTTGAATTACTTGGTGGTGAGGTGTTTTGAATTACTTGGTGGTGAGGTGTTTTGAATTACATGGTGGTGAGGTGTTTTGAAATACTTGGTGGTGAGGTGTTTTGAATTACTTGGTGGTGAGGTGTTTTGAATTACTTGGTGGTGAGGTGTTTTGAATTACTTGGTGGTGAGGTGTTTTGAATTACTTGGTGGTGAGGTGTTTTGAATTACTTGGTGGTGAGGTGTTTTGAATTACTTGGTGGTGAGGTGTAATCGTCCCAAACTTCCAGTCTGCACCTACCCCTCCCCTATGTATGTGCTGAGGGGTTCTTTTTTGAATTGTTTTTTCTTAACCTAAATCTTCAACCTAAATTGCCTATAAAAATGTAATATCACAAACACAACAAATACATTTGTGCAAAGTAATTGTTTGTATTATGATTGGTGTAAATCATGACAACACAGCAACTCTGGTACAGTCATTATCCTCAGCTAAAATAAGCCCGTCCCTCAGTAACGACGCTTGGTGAGGCGAGCGCAGCGAGCCGAGCCAAGCTAGTATATATATATATATGTGTGTGTGTGTGTGTGTGTGTGTGTGTGTGTGTGTGTGTGTGTGTGTGTGTGTGTGTGTGTGTGTGTGTGTGTGTGTGTGTGTGTGTCAAGGACAAATTGATTTGGCTTTGGTGAAGACGGATTCTATAACTTTGTAAGTGATTCTTCACAATTGAGAGATGGGGCCAAACATGATAAATAGCACGATATTTCAAAAAGTTGTTGACGAGTTATGACAAAACTTGGTGGATGAGCTGGGTAGTTGACAGAGGCTTGAGAGACTCCGTTTCTAACAAAGGATTGTTGCATAAGAATTAGGACGACTCGACGAGCGTTTTTCTTTGAGACAGACAGGGCATGAATATGGGATTAATAGGGTCAGAAATTATTGCTCAATGATGAGGGTCAGTTTTGGACTCGCCCTCTCCACCAAACATCAGTGTTTGTTGTGGACATGGCCTTCCTGTCGCTGGGATGTGTGTTGGCACGTTGTGGGTTTGTGTACAAAATACAACAAAGGGTTGACCGTAGAAGACAAAAAGACATTCAATGTGGAGCAGGAGAGCCGTTTGGTCTTTCGATCTGAGCATGTAGCTCACAAAACTGAGATCCGAGGCTCATCCCATTTAGTGTGTTCATTTGTTAATTGTCTTCCGATGTTCTTTATAATTACCATTGTAGCGGCTGCCGATGAGTTTTCACAATCGCCTTGCACCTATCAAGGACGCGGAGCGATCACCGATCACCATGCCGGGCTCGTCCAGGACGCCCAGGCTCGCCCTCAACTTGCCAGGCCGCAGCCAGGACGCTGGGCCACGCCCCCTGGCGCCGGGCCTGGGCAAACCCCCTGGCGGAATAGATATATATTGCTGACTGATAAACGGTTTTTCAGAGTGCCTGAGTGTTTGATTTCATTAAAGCAACTCAGATGAATTCTAGCTTTTTGTCGCGTCCATTCTTCCGATCGACGTGGGAGCCCCGGCTCCTTCATTGGTGACCTATCGACATGGACACGGCAGTCGCCCTTAAACTGCCTACCTTCTGGGAGGCTCACACGGCGGTTTGGTTCGCACAGGCGGAGTCCCTGTTCGCCCTGCGAGGCATCACGGCCGACGACACCCGCTTCCACCATGTGGTAGCTGCGCTCGGGTCGGTTACCGCGGCCCGCGCCCTGAGCCTCCTCGAAAGCCCGCCAGCCGCTGACAAATACGGCGCGATTAAGAAGCTGCTCCTCGATGCTTTCGCCCTCCCATCGGCGGAACGCGCACGGCGCCTGCTCGATCTGCCTGAGCTCGGCGACACGCGCCCTTCCGAGCGCATGGACTACATGCTTTCACTGCTCGGCGAGCACTCTCCGGCATTCCTGTTCCGGGAGCTGTTCTTCCGTCAGCTGCCTAACCCGGTACGCCTCGCCCTGGCAAGCACGACGATCACAGATCCCCGGGCCCTTGCCAGAGAAGCCGACAAGATCTCCGCCGCAGGACAGCGCATCGTAGCGGCGACATGGGACCCACCGCCGTCCGACGCAACACCCAGGGCGCCCGAGCACCCGGCACGGTCGACGGCCGAACTGCCGATGCCATTGGCGGCCGCTCTACTGAGCCGACCACCTCCGGCACGACGACCGAGGCCTCCACCTGACCAAGCGTGGTGTTACTATCATGCCAGGTTCGGACAGAAGGCCCGGACATGCCGACCCCCGTGCACCTTCGGCAGGCCGGGAAACGGCCGGGCCGGCGTTCATTACCAGCCATGAGCGCCGGCCACACGGGCAACTTACTGTTCATCACGGATAAAGCGTCCGGACGGCGCTTCCTGTGCGACACCGGCGCCCAACTGAGCGTCATACCCGCCTCTGACCAGGACAGGCAATCCGCGGTTTGCGGCCCCTCCTTAGTTGCGGCCAACGGATCGACTATCCGCACCTTCGGCCCGCGCAACGTCACCCTCTGCTTCGGCGGCCAACGCTTTGCTTGGACGTTTGTAACCGCCAACGTGCCCGTGGCTCTGCTAGGCGCCGACTTCCTCTGCGCACACGGACTGCTGGTGGACGTCCAACGGCGTCGTTTAATCAACGCTGAAACCTTCAGCTCCCTGGTATGCACATTGAGCAGCTCCGCGCCGACCGAGCTGGCATGCGCCGTCCCGGCGGCGAACGAGTTTGCTCGCCTGCTCACGGAGTTCCCGGCCCTCACGCGGCCGACGTTTTCGGCCGTCGCAGTACGGCATGGGATCGAGCACCACATACCAACCACGGGCCCGCCGGTCTACGCCAGGGCCCGCCGCCTCGACCCAGCCAAGCTCGCCGTAGCGAAGGCCGAATTCGACGCGTTGGAGCACCTCGGCATCGTGCGGCGCTCCGATAGCGCGTGGGCCTCGCCACTGCACATCGTGCCAAAGCCGGGGGGTGGATGGCGCCCGTGTGGCGACTACCGCCGTCTCAATGACGCTACCACCCCCGACAGGTACCCGATCCCGCATATCCAAGACTTCTCCGCCCGTCTGGCGGGACGGGTCATTTTTTCGAAAATTGACCTCATACGGGGATATCACCAGGTACCTGTCAGGGCGGCCGACGTCCCTAAAACGGCAGTCATCACGCCGTTCGGCTTATTCGAATTCTTGCGGATGCCGTTTGGTCTCAAGAACGCGGCTCAGGCGTTCCAGCGCTTGATGGACGGCGTGCTGCGTGACCTGCCGTTCCTTTTCGTTTACCTGGACGACATCCTCGTCGCCAGCACGTCCCGGGCCGAGCACCTCCTCCACCTCCGGACACTGTTCGAGCGCCTCAGCGAGCACGGCCTCATCGTCAACCCGGCCAAATGCCACTTCGGCACGACGGCCGTTGATTTTTTGGGCCATCACATCACCAAGAACGGGGCCGTGCCGCTGCCAACCAAGGTCGAGGCCATCACCACGTTCCCGCGTCCCCGCACCATAAAGGCCCTGCAGGAATTCCTGGGAATGGTGAATTTTTATCACCGCTTCGTGCCCCGCGCTGCTCAGCTTATGCGGCCCCTCTACGAAGCCCTCCGGGGCATGCCGGCCAAGCACGACATCGCCTGGTCCGCAGCAATGGATGCGGGCTTCCAAGGCTCAAAGCGGGCCCTCGCCGACGCAACACTGCTCGCTCACCCGGTGCTCAACGCTCCCATCGCCCTCACCACGGATGCCTCCGACTACGCGGTGGGCGCCGTACATGAGCAATGGGTGAACGGGGTTTGGCAGCCACTCGCTTTTTTCAGCCAGCAGCTCCGGCCGAACGAGCTCAAATACAGCACGTTTGACCGGGAGCTCCTCGGTCTACACCTGGCCGTCCGCCATTTCCGCCACCTCCTGGAGGGCCGACCTTTCACGGCGTTCGTCGACCACAAGCCGTTGGTTTACGCCATGGCCAAGGTCACGGAGCCATGGTCGGCCCGCCAACAGCGCCACCTCTCCGCCGTGTCGGAGTTTACCACGGACATCCGGCACGTCGCCGGCAAAAACAACGCCGTGGCCGACTGTCTTTCCCGGGCCAGCGCGAACGCGGTCCACCTGGGCGTGGATTTTGCGCTTATGGCGGCGGACCAAACCACCGACACCACGGTGCAAGCCCTCCGGGTGGCGGACACGGGCCTCCGCCTGGCCGACATCCCCTGCGCGGACACTGTCCTGCTCTGCGACGTCTCCCAAGGCCAGCCTCGCCCCATCGTGCCCGTCGCCTGGCAACGCCGCATCTTCGCCTCCCTCCACGGTCTTTCCCACCCGGGCCGGAAAGCTTCCCAGAAGCTGGTGTCGGCGCGTTTCGTCTGGCACGGCCTTCGTCGGGACGTCCGCGATTGGACCAGCGCCTGCACGGCCTGCCAACGGGCCAAGGTCCACCGACACACCCAGGCCCCGCTGGCACCTTTCACCGTGCCCGAACGACGTTTCGACCACGTCAACGTGGATCTGGTGGGCCCCCTCCCCCCGTCACGGGGGTTCACACACCTGCTCACCATGGTGGACAGGACCACCAGGTGGCCGGAGGCCGTTCCCCTCGTCTCCACCACCACCGCCGACGTGGCGCAGGCTTTCATCGCCACCTGGGTCGCCCGCTTCGGCGCACCGGCGGACATCTCGTCAGACCGCGGTCCACAGTTCACCTCCGAGCTGTGGGGCGCGGTCGCCCGCAACCTGGGGATCAAGCTCCACCATACTACGGCCTACCACCCCCAAGCAAACGGGTTGTGCGAGCGATTCCACCGCTCCATGAAGGCCGCGCTCATGGCCGGCCTTCAAGACGTCGGGTGGGCCGACCGGCTGCCGTGGGTCCTTTTGGGCCTTCGCACGGCCCCCAAGGAGGACCTCCAGGCATCCACCGCCGAGCTTGTCTATGGCCAGGTGCTACGCGTCCCGGGCGAATTTGTGCCCGACGCTACCAGTCCCTGGTCCGCAGCTCACCAGCGCTCGGACCTCCAGGAGGCCGCCCGACGGTTTGCCCCCGTGCCAACATCCCACCACGGTGACCCCCAGTCCTACGTTCCCCCAGCACTCCGCACAGCGGAGTATGTTTTTGTGCGTCACGACGCACATCGGTGGCCACTCCAGCCGCCGTACGACGGGCCCTTCCGGGTGCTGCGACGGGACGACAAGTCGTTCGTCATCGACATCGGCGGCAGGTCGGACCGGATTGCTGTGGACCGCCTCAAGCCGGCGCACGTGGACGTCGACCACCCACCACGGGTGGCCCTTCCGCCGCGGCGAGGCCGTCCCCCGTCCACGGTGCCCCCCACTCGACCGCCCACCACCTCACCGGACCCCCTCCCACGACCCGCCAGGGGTCGCTTCGGCCGGGTCATCAGGACCCCCCTCAAATTGACCCTGCCGGTGCAAGTCGATTCTGGGGGGACGTGTGTAGCGGCTGCCGCTGAGTTTTCACAATCGCCTTGCACCTATCAAGGACGCGGAGCGATCACCATGCCGGGCTCGTCCAGGACGCCCAGGCTCGCCCTCAACTTGCCAGGCCGCAGCCAGGACGCTGGGCCACGCCCCCTGGCGCCGGGCCTGGGCAAACCCCCTGGCGGAATAGATATATATTGCTGACTGATAAACGGTTTTTCAGAGTGCCTGAGTGTTTGATTTCATTAAAGCAACTCAGATGAATTCTAGCTTTTTGTCGCGTCCATTCTTCCGATCGACGTGGGAGCCCCGGCTCCTTCACCATAATGTTAAAAAGACAATGATGCCTACCCAAATCCTCTGTGTTGGCTGGACTCTTGTTGCATGGAAGGAGATAAGTTATGCCTTCCAAATTGGTGCAGGCTTGATTATTTTACTTCTTCTTTTCCCTTTTTTCTTTCCACCCTTTGACATTTGGGGAAGGCAGGCCCCCATGATTCGCCCCAGATCTGCCGGTGAGTTCTTCATTCTACTTATGGGCACATTGACTTTTTTCATTATTCTTGGATTAGTCTTGGATTGGGGCAATACGTGTCACTTTAGAAGCACATGGGAAGCAAACAATAATAAAATTTTTTTGCAGAAGAGTACTGTATCTACAGAAGAGATACCAGTTGAACAAAACATGTTGAACGTTAAAAAAAAAAAAAGTTGAACAAACGTTTTTTTTCTTGTCAACAGAGTCAAGGGTCGTGGAAGAGCTAGAACACTTAACGGATCAGTACGCAACGGAAAAGGAACAGTAGCGATTGGAGGGGGGGGGGGGGGCAACCAATAGCAAGGTTGAAGGATGAAGCAAAGGTAGACTTGGGCAAATAATGGGTGTGTGAGGAATAAGGGGTAGGGAAGGACACATGGGGTGGACCAGATGAATATGGAAGCAAACACTCAGGAAGGAAAAACTGAAAATTTGTAAGGAGGTGGAATTGGGAGTGGAAGTGGGATTGGTGGAGGGCGGTTATTGAGGGTAGAAAATATCATGGTTTGGATGGAGATAATCTGAGATGGTGGTGAACAGCTGTCCAGAAGACCTGGAGGGAAGGATGAGATTGAAGAGGACATGGAAGTTGGTTCCACAGGCAGGAAAAAAAAAGAGGAAGAAATGAGTGGCGGTGAGCAGTGATTCTAGATTTTGGGATTTGCACCAGAAGGGGGATGATGTTGGACCGCATGCACCTTGCAGGTACCTGTGAACTGAGCAAGTTTGCTCAAGAACTGAGCAAGCAAACTATGGTTTGCTCAAGAAAGATCATGCTGAAAGTGAGACCCAGGAGTTTGAGAGACTGAACTTGCTCAAGGGAATTGTTAAGGAAGTACAGTAGAATCGAGGGTTTGCCACCGGGTCCTTTCAGAGAGACAGAGAGAGACAGTGAGGGCGTGAGATTTGTCAGGATAGAAAGATATATTCCAAGTGTTTGACCAGGTTGTGATTTTATCAAGGTCTGAAGATAGGGAAGAGGCTGCCATATCCGCCTATCTGAAGGATAAGAGGTGTCACGGCAGATGGTGGAGTCGTCAGCAAATCGATAAATGGTTAGTCATCACCAAACTGTTGTGCCATACAGTCCCATTGTGATGGAAATATCAAGACCTGGGACTTTTCATTATTGTATGACAAACGTGATTACATGTCACCAAGCATTTAAGGAAAGATAGTGGTTGAAGAGCTGAGACATTGGTTAGAAAGGAAGTTGGTTTCTGACAAACCATATGGTGACCGCAGAGCACTTGTTTCGGTCGTTATGGAAAAACAAGGTGTCAGAGGATGAGAAATCCTTTCAAATGTCTTAGAAACATTTTTCTCCTAACTCGACTTCATGCAACTTGAAAGAAGGGTCGGAGAGATTCAGCCAGACAGGGTTATTTGGCAATAAAAAGAAAGAGAAGCTACTTGTAGAAGCCGAGCGAGGAGTTAATGGCAGAACCGGATGAGAAGCTTCACCTCTCTTTGTGAAAGAGAGAGCATTTTGAGGCCATGAGCTTGTGCAGCTCCCCAAAGACTGCCAGTAAAACAGACGTCTTCAGTTCGAAAAGATCAGGTGATCCCCACAGGAACAGAAGAAGCTGGGCAGGAAAGATCGATGACAGAAAGTTCAACATGGCTGCCCATTTGCTGACAGCAAAGTTGTAAAGTTGACTTACCTGGTGGTGCAGCCACGTCATAGAAAGCTTAAATTTCTCTACACACGTCTGAGGTTGCTGTTCCATCTCCCAACTCGTCAGTATGATGATATTTAAATATATTACACAATATTACTTCTACTCATAAATGACGTAACTACCGTAGGCTGATCATCACCGCAACAACCTTTCATGTTTCACTGAAAGTAATCCAATTTTAGCATTTCACATTGCAACTTAGAAGCAGTTTTGTTAATAAAACAATGAAACTAAGAGGGTGAAGACAACCAGTGAAAGAATGGGAAGACTTTGAGTTCATTACGGTTGATGGACGACAGCTCCATACGAACCGTTTCATGGGAATAAAACGTCCCTGCTCGCTTTAGTTTCTCCTCATTGGTGTATCGTCCTGAGGACGAGGCTCATTTAGGAGCTCGCACGCATCACGTAAAATAGCGGGACATTGGCACAATGGATATACAAGACCTGGGATTCTAAATTGGGAAAATGCATCATGAAAAGAGTTTGCAGGCCATGCATTGAAAACTATATATCTTACTATTTGGCTTTAAATAAGTTACCTAAGAAGGAGGCCATTAGAAAGAGGCCACTTCCAACACATGGGGAGGCCATTAGGCCCATCAGCAAGTCTGCGCAGTGGAATGCCAACCTATGGTCATTTGTCCGTCCTTTATCCTTTTAAAATGCTGAGCATCCAGCAAGGAAGCAGCACGTTCCATATTGTATGACTTGGCTGGGAGTGGAACGGCCGACTCCCCAGACTCGGAATGGACGCTCTGAACATTACGCCACAGAGTCTGGTTAATCTGTCATCATTTAATATAGGTTTCTTTCCAGTGATAGTTTCTAAGTATATTTTAAAACCTTCCTGTGGTCACTTCCTGCTTTGTGGACGTACAATAGTTGTGGATGAGTGAGGCAGGTTACTTTAACGCACAACATGCTGGTCTACCAATGATGTTTCGTTTAGCTTATGCAGGTCCTTACATATTAGCTGAGTGATTGCACAAGGAAGGTTTTTCTGCATT
Source organism: Myxine glutinosa (assembly GCF_964187855.1). Lineage (NCBI taxonomy): Eukaryota > Metazoa > Chordata > Myxini > Myxiniformes > Myxinidae > Myxine > Myxine glutinosa. The sequence continues at coordinate 153,199,311 of NC_136268.1, forward strand.
TGCATCACATGCTCACTCAGTAGCACTTTCCATTAAAATCAAAGCTTCTCATCTCATTGAGAACTACTCATCTAGCTGCGCAACACACACACACACTGCGCAACACACACACACATCTCATTGAGAACTACTCATCTAGCTGCGCAACACACACAAGTACATTAAAATTACTGTGAGAAACCTGGCCGTGGAATGAAAGCTCCATTGTAAGATAAATAAATATATGAAATAGAGTGGAGTTCCTAAACTTTTCCGTGCCTTTTTGCGATGACACAGAGCAGAACAAACAGACTGCGCCTTACTCATTCACCGGCCCAAGCTGTTCACGGCCCACAGGGATTACTATAACATGCTCTAGACCATTTCTAAACAACCTTTCGAGCCGCTGCTGTTGTCTGCCGGAAAGGGACACGTCGCCTTGAGAAAGGGCATGCGCAAACAGATGGTTATTGAAGTCATCCGCAAACCACAATCCTTAGGTTATAAAAATGAACTCACAAGCACTTAAAGGCTGAAAAATAAATGATGCCGGATTACTCAAGACTAATGAACAATAATAAACATCGCATTTACGACTCAAGTATTGTAGCTTTAGCTTAGTCAAAGCAAAACCTGTGACGAGGAAACACATGCAAGGCAACAGCATAAATATTGTGCACTTCTTGGTGTTTTCTCCCACTTCCCCCTGTTTACCCATTGGCCTGAAAATCGTGACGTTTCGTTAATCGACAGTACCGTAACCATAGCAACCCGTTAACAAACACAGCGTCACAATAGCATTGCAATCACGCAGTTATGACACTTGACCTCACCTTTGCAGGTCTTGCCATCAGCCTGCAAGGTGAAACCGGCAGGACAGCTGCAGTGAACGCCCGTCGAGGTGTCCTTGCAAGTGCGGTCACAGCCACCGTTATTGATGGCGCAGGTCTCTGCCAGGAGTGGAGGGAGCCACCTTAGTGGGCTGAGGCAGGGCTCATGGGAAAAGAGCCCAATTTGCAGAGATGGTGTATCAAAGCATTCACCATTCAATGTTAGTGTTTGTTTGTTATTTTCCGAGTTCCGGGCGTAATTTCAAACCCGTGGCTCAAGGAGAAATTGCTTCGACAACTAAAAATCCAAAATCGACTAAAAATCAATTCCAGAATATATTGGCTTGTATTCACATTTCGGTTCAAAACTACATTGCAAATGGCTTTTTAAAATCAGTTGATCATGCAAAACAAAACATCTTTCTGAAAGCTTTTCAACATTAGCACAAAACACAATAAACACATGCAAGACTTTCCTCGCGACAATTTGGTCGTGCAATAGCACCAATAATACATTTACCTTGCACCTTCCGTGCGAAGCTGCTAAGCGCAAGATTGGCTGATGAGAAAAAAGACCAATATTAAAATATTAAAGAGAGGCCTAATTATAAAACTGAGAATTACTACACCTGGCGATTCCAAAAAGTTTTTTGTTTTATTAATTCTTTTTTATTTTCATAAAATGCAATCTCAGTGAAATTCAAAATAATGTCTGCCAAGGCAAACGTATGTCTTTTCCACAAAAGGCTGTGGAGCACACACACAACGTTGCGCCTTGTTTGAATTACATACATTTGTTGGCAAGACAAGCCAAGGTCTGCCAATGTGGAAATTACCGGTTGCATTTGGTGCGTCATGCCTTTCATTCTGTATATGGGTGAAAAATGACAAAAATATATATATATGATGATCAATCAGATCTAGTATTTCTCAGTTTTTCTTAAAAGTTGATTTTGTTTTGCTTTGAAGCCCTCGTTCGGACAATGGTTTCAGTTGGCACTTTATATCTTCCATCTCTGTCTGCATTTGAGGATCTAGACTACATCTCTGAGGATCCTTTCATCGGTTTTCATTCCTTTGAGAGTATAGTCACAATGCAGCTCCATCTTGACACTCTCAAACACCCTCAATCATCTCGCTGCCTTCGTACAATACCAATTTTATGAAGTTATAATTCTCATTCGAAGGCTATGACTCAAAGGTTAAAAGCATACCTTCTAATATAAGAGTACGAGGGACTCATATAGCTTAAGTATGACATACATTCCGCCAAAAATGATCATTTTCTGTTGATTATGCAAGGGGAAATGCCTGCCTTCTTTAAAGTTAACCCTTTGTTTGCTTGGCTTTGGAAGACCTTCAACCTCCTATGACATTGGACAAAACAAAGGAGCACTGTTTGGGAATTCAGTACCACACCACTAAATGAAACAACGAAAACAGCTCAAGATCAGAAATTACTGAGGTGCGGCCAGTCCCTGAGTGTGCTACAAGTCAATAATGACAAGCAAAGGAAATATCTGCTATGTTGCTAAGAAACTAACGACCTTGGCCTAAATGGAGTCAGCGATGCGATAGCATTCCTCAATGAAGACCACCAATGGCTGCACGGAGTCATAAGATGTAGGCCAAGGCAGTCCAGGAATTTGAAGGAACACTGCACGATTTGCTAAATGCCTCAGTATACTGCAAACCGCAATGACAGTGGTCCAGTGAAACCACTTTCATATTCTACGCACGGAGCTGTTAAATTTTTTTCCTGTACCCCTGTCTGCAGATGACACAGACTACTTACTAGCTGTGGCTTACAGGAAAAGGACGACATTTTATAATGTCACTAACGAGTCCAGAATTTGCGCGCCAAGTGAAAAAGACCAATGGGGTATTGACATTAATTTTTAACCATCCAGGTGGTCATCTATTTATTATGTACACCAATATGGTGTAATTTTTGACCCCTCTATCCACTTCTTCCTCGTATGGCCCCCTACATGATGCTTATCATACCCTCCCAATACCTACCAACCTCGTTTAGATCTTTACTAAGAGCCATGCTTCGATCCCTGCCCTCTCTTCTCTTTCCTGTCTTCCACTTGCTCAATCCTTCGATGAATTTTAATTTCATCATTTTGTGCCCCACTCCACCCATATTATATATATATATATATATATATATGGCTTGTATAACTTTTATATCTTTTTTTAAGCCAGTTACTGTGTATAGATCGTTTTCAGGCTCAGTTAATTGTTCTGATCACTGGATGCTTATCACTGATCACTGGATGAAAAAACAAACTTGTAAAATCGAATTAACAAAATGAACCAGTGATGGCTGAGTGATGAGGAGACTGGGCTAGTTGGTGCACCAGAGATTGTTCGTTTCAAATACAGCTTAAAGCAGTAGTAGTAAAGACTTGGACTCTGAGCTGCCCTAAATAAAGATAATTTCAGGGGAATTATCATGTTTGTAATAGATTTTATTAAATTAAAAAAAACCCAGTTGGCTCATCAATGACCTCAAAGGAGTGAGGAATCTGCCTGACCCCCCTCTTACCCAATTCAAACTCCCCATTCCTCCCCAGTCTGTTCAACATGTAACGGCAGCCGCAGCCCATATGTTGACTTTTAATACTCTCAGGACATCTCGGAGATGGGCGCTTAAAGTGCAACATTTGCAAACTGCGGCACTGTCTAATCATCTTCAAAATGGACCATAAATAAAACGATGCACCTGCATTTTTGGCTGTGCACTGGTCCTACACATGACAAAAACCCTAAAGAAATCACAAAGCACCTGAGCTACATCATTCTAATGTATCAAAACCCTGCTAATAACATTAAAAAGTTCAGAGTATCAAAACGATGTAAATCTAAATTCCATCCAGTGTGTTGGTTTCCAATGTTTCTCTAAACCTGCCTTTTTACCACGCCTATCTGTAAATCCTTTAACAGTGGAACACAAAAAGCTTGGGGTAAGCTGCATAAGAGCATGGCATTCACCACTTTTCACTCTTTACTTACCGTGACTGCAAGTGTGGCGGAAAAAGAAAAAAAGGAAAAAGCAAGGTACTAATTTGAGGTACACATTCTGTAGAGCTATACCTTTTTCATTCGTGGGAACGATCGGACACCTCTATTTATAAAAACGTTTCATTTCGACAATGCCACGTCGATAGATCTTCCCAAATGACGCGGACATTCTTAGAGTGGTGCAACTCCTCAACAGGTGGTAGGAGCATTTCCATGAACGGGAATATGAATCTGCATCAGTATACTCTTGCCATCAAGTCGAGTGGTCTTCTTTTGTGACTTGTGTAATGCTATGTCAATCATGCCAACTGCCAGGAAGATGGCAGCAAGTAGCAAGACGATGAGGGAGCACTTGACGATAGATAATCTTAGGTCAACCACTTCACAAGACACATCATTGCTTTTCAGTCTGACTATATGGTGGATAGGGACCGGAGCTGTCTCTCCTGAATCATCTCTTTTCCTCTACAGATTCAGTGTTTGCTTAGCCTCCGAGAAGCCGCTTATCCTCCTGTGCCATGCTTCATCATGATCTCTCATTCGCTGGCTCTTAATGCCTACTTCTTTCTGTCATTCTTGGTAAAAGGGGAGGGAGGGTGGGAAAGGGGATGTGGTTCTGACTTTACTATTTATCAGCAAATCTTCCTGTCCTCTTTCCCAGAATTGCAGATAGTATCATAGGTACGACTTCGTGTCTACTGTAAATTGGCTTCCAGTTTCTATGACATTATTGTCCTGTTAATCCTCTTCCTCAATTGTTGTTTCCAAGACAATATATTTTTCTTGTATTTTTATATCCTGATGATAATAACTGCTCGTCACTGCGGCAGTGCTTCAAGAAACCTTATTGTATGTGCCATTTTATTTATGTTGTGCTTTATGCATTTTGGTTGCCATTTATATCTACTTGTTTGTTGTATCTGCAAATTTTTCTGTGGTTAAATAAAACGTAGACAGATGACTTAACTTCATTCTTTGTTAGCTCCGAAATGCTCTGCAGTGATTTTATTAACAATAAATTGTATCCAAATTTTTGTAAGAGTAGAAACAGACATTACATAGTTTGAACCTTTAGTATGAAATACTACAACAAAGCTTTTGATGAATAAAGAAGTGATAAGTATTTTGTTACTTTTTGCAAAGACAAAAATATTTCAATGATATATATGGAATAGTAACAGACAAAAACTTCAGAATTGTCAGCTCAAGCATAGTGATTGTGTTGAGGATGCCACTTTTGTACAAAAGGAATGTACTTGCGTGTGGAACCCCCAGCACTGAGACAAGAAGATAAGAAGCGAGAAGAAAAAGGAAAAGTAAAGAGGACATTGCGGATATTTGGGTCAGGGCCTGTCGCTTTATGGGTGCAGGCCTGTCTTTACCCATGAGCAGCCGGCGAGTCGCTCTCTTGTCCACATCAGAAAGTGAAGTGGCATTGGGTTCAGGGATCTCAATTGCAGTCAGACGCCTTTCTACAACAAAAAAACAAACAAATGCCAGCACAGCCGTTAGCCGGAAATCTCGGAAGCCGTAGCGAACGGCATACGCTGGATCCTTCGTTACAAACTGGCTGTCACTGGTAAATTGGAATGCTGTGAGCAAACAATTTTAGTACATGTAGCAGCTAGGGTTTTGTTAATTTTCCCCATGAGACATGAAAAGGACGTGTCAGTCTGTATTCCAGGGAGAATATGAGAGAAGAGACATGGTTATTGGAACGAAATACCCACTTGCTTCTACTGATGTTTTTAATTTATTCATTTAATTTATTTTTGGAAAGCAGCATGCAAAAAATAGGAGATGAGATGAAAAAGAAAACATAACGCAAAGGCGCGCAAAACGAGTAGCATTCACGGATGTGATCGTGCAGTTAGAGATGTACAATCAGTACCACAGGTTGCCTGCTTGTCTGATGCAGATAAAGTGCCAAAAGCGAATAACAGGCGTTTCCTCAATATCCGCTTGATTCCGGTCACCACATCACAAAGCTCACGTCCAAAAATTTGAGAAAGCATTTTTTTCCCCTTTCTTTCTGCCACAGCAGAAAGAATAAAGAAAGCGCAGGTATTGGGTTTTCTATTTTTTAATCGTCATGGGAGAGAGCATTTTAATTGGAGTTCACAGAAATGTCGACAAAATCTTTTATCGAATTTCACCGTACGATGCAACCAATTGTCATTAAATAATTTCACCGTATGGTAAGATTTTTAAAAATAATAATCATTGCGGAGCTTCAGGCCTGTACGTTTTTGGAGTTTGGAATAAAACCCTTCAAAACTTTTCAAAATGATTCAATGAGATGATGAGGATATTAGGAGGTAAGTGAAAATGTCCAATGTTCCAATTTCTTTCTTCCAATCACCGGAGCACACGAATGCCATTGCTGCGAGACTGTGTATATGTAGCTGTTATATATCATGTGATTACAAGTATACAGTATAAATAATGTGTGTATGTACATGTATATATGTATTAGTCATAAAAATGGATACATGGATGTATACATACATACATACATATATATATACAGTCACGTGAAAAAGTAAGTACACCCCATGTAAAGTTTTGACTTTTTCAACATATTTCAACACACAGCTATTTGATCTTCATTTCAACAATATTGATAGATAAAGGTGATATAATATAACAAATATCATGAAACTTTTACATTTTGTAGTCCACTGTATAATTTAAATAAACATAAATGTAAATTTCGCATGTGGAAAAAGTAAGTACACCTTTGGCTCTTAAAGGTGGTATTGCCCTTTGGCAGAAACAACCTCAAGTAGGCGTTTCTTATAACTGTCTACCAGTCTCTGACATCGACTGGGAGAAATTTTTGCCCACTCCTCCATGCAGAATTCTTTCAGCTGTGCGATGTTTGAGGGGTTTCTTGCATGCACAGCTCGTTTCAAATCCCCCCACAACATCTCGATGGGATTTAGATCCAGGCTTTGACTTGGCCATTCCAGAACCCTCCATTCCTTTCTTTTCAGCCATTCCTTGGTGGATTTACAGATATGTTTAGGGTCATTGTCATGTTGCAAGGTCCACCTTCGGTTGAGCTTCAACTTTCCGACAGATGGCCTCACATTATCCTCAAGGACCCTCTGGTGCAATGAAGAATTCATAGTGGATTATATGATGGTGAGCTGCCCAGGCCCTGATGCAGCAAAGCTGCCGCAAACCATAATATTTCCACCACCATGCTTTACAGTTGGTATCAGGTTCTTGTGGTCAAATGCTGTCTTTGATTTTCGCCAAACATGTCTTCTGGTACTGTGGCCAAATAGCTCTACCTTTGACTCATTTGTCCAGAGCACATTGTTCCAGAAGTGCTGGTCTTTGCCTTGGTGTTCATTGGCAAACTTTAGTCTTGCCCTGATGTTCTTTCTGGACAGCAAAGGTTTCCTCCTGGCACACCTCCCATGTAGATCAAATTTGTGCAGCCTCTTTCTAATGGTAGACTCGTGCACTTTGACATCAACAGTGGCAAGAGCTACCTGTAGGTCCCGTGATGACATTCTGGGGTTCTTCGAGACTTCTTTCAGCATTTTGCGGTCTGCTCTCGGGCTGAACTTGCTGGGGCGGCGTGGCCTGAACAAGTTGGCAGTTGTTTGGAATCTTCTCCACTTGTAGATGATCTTCCAGACAGTCGAATGATTGATTTCAAATTGTTTGGAGATCTTTTAAAATCCCTTCCCAGACTCGTAGGCATCTATATCCTTCTTTCTGAAGGCCCCAGAAAGCTCTTTTGATCTAGGCATGGTGACGCCGCACACTTCAACAACATAGAGCAAACCAAACTAAATGTCTGAGGTTTAAATAAGACAGGTTCCTCCAAGATCCTCTCTAACGATGTCCTCATCATTTGCACCTGAGCTGGTGCACCTGATTCTAATTTTAGGTATTTGAAGTAGTGATAAATGTAAGGGTGTACTTACTTTTTCCACATGCAAAATTTGCATTTATGTTTATTTAAATTATACAATGGACTACAAAATGTAAATGTTTCCTGATATTTGTTATGTTATATCACCTTTATCTATCAATATTGTTGAAATGAAGATCAAATAGCTGTATGTTGAAATATGTTGAATAAGTCAAAACTTTACATGGGGTGTACTTACTTTTTCACGTGACCGTACATATATATATATGTATAAAAATACTGTATACCAACACAAATTGTTTATGGTAAGTATACAGTATTTATAATGTACTTTTTAGTAAGGAGTTATAATGTACATTTTTAATAGATCAGCCAGAACAAGATGAAGCAATTGTAACATTAATGTCTCTAATTTGTATAAATATCCTGAGGTTAATAATAAAGCCAGGGAAAAAGCAGCTCTCAACTGATGTTTCAGAACAGGTAGACCATCAAGCCACAATGACTGCATGCAGTTAGAATATCATGGAAGAGGGTGGTTGAGATTGTGGTCATTAGGGGGTGAGGGGAAGGCCGGGGGGAACAAAGCGGAGAATTCGGAAAGAAGGTGCAGGATTTGATGAAATCAAGGCTTCTCCAGCCTTGATCATGCCATCTTTAAAAATGAATGCCTTCTCCAACACTTTCCTCGACACTTGGTTTCCAATTGGCTTTTTGCAAAAGTTGGATCAGATAGTTGGACAGCATTTATGAAAGTCAAATAAGAGCAGTGTGGGGGTGAGGAGGTGAGTGCAGGATAGCATTAAGGTGAGAAATATATACAGTGCCTTGCCAGAGTTAAATGGACACCACTGATTGTACGTGCATAAGCTTCGTTTAAACAATGTGCTATATGAACACAATCAAATGGACTACATATATATTAGTATCCAAGGCATGTGCTTCAGCATCCTGCAGTGCTTGAATCTGTGAAGGCATCGAATCAATGATATTCCTTATCAATGCTATTCAGTGTGATACAGATGTTGGCAAATATGGAGTACATTTTGATGCAGCTATTGCTTATTCGTTTGCAGCTGGTGGCTTCAACGCATCTGCCGATCCATATGCTCCCAGACATGTTCTATGGCATTCATTGCAGCACCATGTGCTGCCCAGGAAAGAAGCTGCAGCGCACTCCGTCTCTTCCAGGCAGAGGTGGTTCTGGACGTCTGGCATGTGACACCATCTTCCCACGGTAGTGTGTTCCACACTGCAAATGCCTTGCTAATTTAGTGGTAAGTGTTTGTTGTATACCAGTAAGGTAGCTTACAGTAAGGAACACATTTACTGAATGATCTTATGGATTGTGAGCTGCTGTAAAGATACTTTCTGCCAAGTAATATGCAACAGCTGCAAGAAATTTTACTCCATAAGTGGCAAAATTTGAGTAATCATCGGGTCGACCAAAGTTCGATAGAATCATGCTGTCAGGCAGAAAATCATTGGTTTGATGCCTTCGGGTCTTCAAGCACTCGATAATGCCAAAGGAAATGCTACTACATACTAGTATAAGCAGTAAATACGATTGTGTTTGTATAACTTATGGGTAAAATTAAGTTTGTTGATTAATCGGGATGTTCATTTATTCCAGCAGGGCAGTGTTTTAACTCAGATGTTAGTGTGCGGGTTTCAAACACGTGTGTCCAAGTGTTTGCAAGCACATATTTGTGTGTATGCGCAGTGCCGGTTTTAGTGTATTGCACACATCCTAGCTTGCTACATGTACACATTAGGCCAATGGAGTTTGCGACTGAAAGTAATAGAAGGGGGCTCAGCTTATCCTGACCCAAATTCCAAAACGCGCACATGCTTTTGGCAACAGACAAGGCAGGCAACCAGCTAGTGGCTGTTACCATGGTGAAAGAAGTGAAGGAGCATTGGAAAGAGGGAGAGGGAGAGAAACGAGAAGAGAAAATAAAAGGGAAGAGGAGAGAGAGGAGGAGAGGAGAAGAGGAGGAGAAAACAGAATTGGAACAGGGGCTTTCGGCGGGGGAAGGTGAGGGTAAGGGACAGAGGAGCCAGAGGAAAAGAGGTGGGGTCGAGAGAGGGAGGTGGGGAGAGAGACAGACATGAAGATCATGATAGACAGTGTGACAGTAGTTGTGATAGAGGAATTGAGCTTGATCATGTGATAATTAAAGTGTCAAAGTCTCATTTGAAACAAAGCATACACACACATGTATACATATATATATATATATATATATACAACATTCCATTAAATTAAATATTTGGATGCTGTGGTACATCGGTCCAGCAAGATTGACGAAGAGCATTTTATTTTCACTTTAAAAAAGGTAAATAAGGCTTTAAAAGAAAACACATTGAAATATGTTTAAACAGTTTGTATGCTGAAAATGCACGAAATTCCTTTCACTCTAAAATATAAACGTTCACAGCATTTCGAAAAAAGTTGATGTAAACACCTCGTTGAATATAATTCAACACCGCATAATATTCAACAAATGTTACAATTCATTATGCATTGTGTGTTAATAACATAAACCTTTTCCTAATGATAATAACACTACGGTAAACACCAAATGTCCTCCAATCAGAATGGGCTAATGACTAATCGCTCAATATTCACGAATCAGTAACAATTGTAAATAATGAAATTTAAGGATAATGGAGAAGAAAATTGTTGATGGTACAAAGGTAGCAAAAAATAATGATGTGTTAGTACAATGGGAGCTTTCAAATTGACTAAAAGATATAGAGAGAGTGAGGACGGCGTTGTGATGAGGGTCTCAAATTGAACAAAACTTGTTTAAGTAACATCAGGACCTGGTGACTCAGAAGAAACGTATAACCAGGTATAACATCTTTATGTATTAAACCATTGCCCTTTATAATATTGCAAACGTTTTCAAATTCCTTCGTTGCGCTCCCGACATGTTTCGTTTTTCATCGTGATTTAGTTGAGTTTCTATTTAGTGGTCACAAATTAAACAAGAATGACATTTTTACTTTAGTCTGCACATATTCTACTCAGGAGGAAAAGCTGCTCTTCATTGCTGTTTTGTTTGTTTCAGTACAAATCCCAACATCTGATCACATGACCACGAGCAACTGACATTGGCTCTGCATGAAAATGACCCATGGTAAAATGTGGTAAGAGGACAGCACTGCTATGATTTGATCACAGCAGCGTTGCGACTTTCAATAACCATATTTTAGCAATTAATAATTTAATTCATTAATTTTAGCAATAACCATATTTTAGCAATTAATAATTTAATTAATTAATTTCAGCAATAACCATATTTTAGCAATTAATAATTTAATTAATTAATTTTAGCAATAACCCTATTTTAGCAATTAATAATTTAATTAATTAATTTTAGCAATAACCATATTTTAGCAATTAATAATTTAATTAATTAATTTTAGCAATAACCATATTTTAGCAATTAATAATTTAATTAATTAATTTTAGCAATAACCCTATTTTAGCAATTAATAATTGAATTGATTAATTTTAGCAATAACCATATTTTAGCAATTAATAATTTAATTAATTAATTTTAGCAATAACCATATTTTAGCAATTAATAATTTAATTAATTAATTTTAGCAATAACCCTATTTTAGCAATTAATAATTTAATTAATTAATTTTAGCAATAACCATATTTTAGCAATTAATAATTTAATTAATTGATTTTAGCAATAACCATATTTTAGCAATTAATATAATTTAATTAATTAATTTTAGCAATAACCCTATTTTAGCAATTAATAATTTAATTAATTAATTTTAGCAATAACCCTATTTTAGCAATTAATAATTTAATTAATAAATTTTAGCAATAACCATATTTTAGCAATTAATAATTTAATTAATTGATTTTAGCAATAACCATATTTTAGCAATTAATATAATTTAATTAATTAATTTTAGCAATAACCCTATTTTAGCAATTAATAATTTAATTAATTAATTTTAGCAATAACCATATTTTAGCAATTAATAATTTAATTAATTGATTTTAGCAATAACCCTATTTTAGTAATTAATAATTTAATTAATTAATTTTAGCAATAACCCTATTTTAGCAATTAATAATTTAATTAATTAATTTTAGCAATAACCATATTTTAGCAATTCTTGATTTTGTTGACTACTTTTTTGAGGATCACGTGAAGGATGACTTGTTCATTGCTTTCTAGACCATGTAGTCAAATATCTTTAGCAACGATTATTTATTTATTTTTTGGGGGGTCGGGGGTGTGTGCGGAATTCAATTTCAAATTTGTGAGGTGCACGCTGTCGATGAAGTAATCAGGAATGTGATTAAAGAGCCTTAAAAAAAGAAGTCATTCGGAATGCCAAAAACACGCAGACCTTAAATCGCTCATGACCCTAAAAAGGAACCCCACAGCCAGAGGAACAGCAAATCAATGGTGCAGTTCAGATTTATGTGTGCCATTGTTATTTGGTGGAAGAGGCAGAGAGGAGGAAGCGAGAGCCTAACTAGACAGTGTGCCTTTTCTACTTGGTGGATCAAGCGTCCCGACACCAATCCAATCCATGGCTGCCACACTGGCAAACGCGAAGCAACGGTTGGTGATTTGTTAGAAAGCCAATGTCTAGGCAGACTGTACCTTGGCTCGCATCAGCAACCCTTTCCTCGCCTCTCTGTCTGCCTACGTTATCTGTGTTCCAATGAAAACACCTTGCGTTAGTCAATACTGCACTGGAAAAAAGAAGGAAAGAAAATACAAAATAATTCAGCAACCATGTCTAACAATGATTCTCTCCCCACCCTCAGCTCCCTCAACCCGACCAGACCCTCTCTGTTCCGCATGGTTTCACCAAACAATTTGGTCCAAATTCCGTGGTGCACCGCAACACACCGTGGAATTGGGGCCACTTTGCCTACAACGGGTCTATCTGCCCACGGCCTGCGCGTCCCCGGCTCACCAATGCACGCCTTGCCGTCCGAGTGCAGCACGTAGTTCTGGTGGCAGGCACACATGGGACCGTCGTCGGTGTCATCGCACATGTGGTGGCACCCTCCGTTGCCATGGTTACAGGTCACTGTGGGGCACATAACTGTCCCCTATCGCTTTCTCAAGGCAACACAACAATTATTATTATTATTACTACCATTATTACCAACATTTTCATCAACCACTGCCAACAATAATGACACTTTCAGGATCATTCAAAATGCAACAATCTGAGCAGTAACGCAGAGTTTTCTTTCCTTAAAGTCAAATAATGTGTGCTGACATTTTGACTCATTAAACTTGAGTTTGAAAGTTCCGAATCCATTTCTATTTTGTGGTGACTGGCCAGCTCATTTGATAACATTCACTGAAGACTCGCTTATCCTCAGCTTTTAATACACGTACACGTAACATGTACACTACATGTGCAATGAAGGAGTTGCATTTGTATAACCTTCATATTTATGGACTCCACTTGCAAGTAACAGCAACAGGTATGAGCATGTTTATTAACTCAACTGGACTACCGTCCAGACTACCGCCCAGTTGAGTTCATCACATACTGAACCCTCCGTCGTCTGTCGTCTGTCGTCCGTTAATTTTTCGACGTTAACACTCCAGCGTCCACAAATGTCAACCGATTCTGATCAAACTTGACATGCAGCATCCTTACCCCAAGGACCAGGTTGGTATTACATTTCAGCCCGATCCGTTGAAAAATGGCGAACGTCGGCGACCATTTTGTTTTTGGTCATGAAAACGACGTTAAAACTCTAGCGTCCACAAATATTAACAGATTTTGATCAAACTTAGAATGTTTAACCCTTACCACACAAGGTAGGTTGCTGTGGCATTCCAATCCGATCCGTCGCAAAATGGCCGCCATAGGCCGCCATATTGTTTTCAGCTCCGAAACGACGTTCAGACTTTAACGTCCACAAATACTTATGGATTTTGATCAAACTTGGTGTGTGAGACTTCCCACACAAGGTAGGTTGCTATCGCATTTCAACCCGATCCGTCCCAAAATGGCCGCCATAGGCCGCCATATTGTTTTCAGCTCCGAAACGACGTTCAGACTTTAACGTCCACAAATACTTATGGATTTTGATCAAACTTGGTGTGTGAGACTCTTCCCACACAAGGTAGGTTGCTATCGCATGTCAATCCGATCTGTCACAAAATGGCCGCCATAGGCCGGCATATTTTTTCAGCTCCGAAACGACGTTAACAATCTAGCGTCCACACTTATTGACGAATTTTCATCAAACTTGGCATGTGAGACCCGACCTACTTTAAAGTTGTCCAGTCAGTTCGGTTGAGTTCTGCTTCCCTGGAAGCTCTAGTTGGAAATACATACCCAAGTGTCTCTTGAGCATTTTGTCTAAAATCATAGATTTAACAAACTATGTATTTTGTACCAAATGCATTTGTTAAAACATTGATCTCTCCAAGACAACCAAGCAAAAACTTGCCGAATATTATTTTTGTTCACCCATTTTTGTGGTGTTATTGCTGAATATACGATTTATTTTTATTAACATAATTGCCTCTTCCTCTTCGTCCCAGAGCCATAACTAAATGTTACATTAAAAACTTTTGCTGGGATGCTTAGCACGACAACCACTGTCACTTGGAATATTGATGGCTTACTATATTTCTGCCTGTGACTTTTTGACTGTTACAGAAAGACAATGAAAATTACGCATTTTAACATTTACTCGCCCAAGTAAGTGAATAAAATTTGAAAAGAAAATTCAATTTCAAATTAGAAAAGGTTCAGATGAAAAACAAAACAATATGAGTAGCTAACATTTTAGGAGGATTTACAAGGTATGGGAGAGCACATGTGACCAGTTTAGGTTTTCCACTAAAAGCAAAAGGGGCATGACCGGAGGTGAAGTTGAAGAAGACAGCTGTGACAGCAATTTGACTGTTTTGGGGGCTGAGCAGACCAGTGACATCAATTTGACTGTTTTGAGAGTTGAGCAGACCAGTGACATAAATTTGACTGTTTTGAGAGTTGAGCAGACCAGTGACATAAATTTGACTGTTTTGAGAGTTGAGCAGACCAGTGACATCAATTTGACTGTTTTGAGAGTTGAGCAGACCAGTGACATAAATTTGACTGTTTTGAGAGTTGAGCAGACCAGTGACAGCAATTTGACTGTTTTGAGGGCTGAGCAGACCAGTGACATAAATTTGACTGTTTTGAGAGTTGAGCAGACCAGTGACATCAATTTGACTGTTTTGAGAGTTGAGCAGACCAGTGACATAAATTTGACTGTTTTGAGAGTTGAGCAGACCAGTGACTCCAATTTGACTGTTTTGAGAGTTGAGCAGACCAGTGACATCAATTTGACTGTTTTGGGGGCTGAGCAGACCAGTGACATCAATTTGACTGTTTTGAGAGTTGAGCAGACCAGTGACATAAATTTGACTGTTTTGAGAGTTGAGCAGACCAGTGACATCAATTTGACTGTTTTGAGAGTTGAGCAGACCAGTGACATAAATTTGACTGTTTTGAGAGTTGAGCAGACCAGTGACAGCAATTTGACTGTTTTGAGGGCTGAGCAGACCAGTGACATAAATTTGACTGTTTTGAGAGTTGAGCAGACCAGTGACAGCAATTTGACTGTTTTGAGGGCTGAGCAGACCAGTGACATAAATTTGACTGTTTTGAGAGTTGAGCAGACCAGTGACATAAATTTGACTGTTTTGAGAGTTGAGCAGACCAGTGACAGCAATTTGACTGTTTTGGGGGCTGAGCAGACCAGTGACATCAATTTGACTGTTTTGAGAGTTGAGCAGACCAGTGACATAAATTTGACTGTTTTGAGAGTTGAGCAGACCAGTGACAGCAATTTGACTGTTTTGAGGGCTGAGCAGACCAGTGACATAAATTTGACTGTTTTGAGGGCTGAGCAGACCTCAGTTCCGTATGGCTTCTACTATAAAGTAGAATTGAACTGGCCACTCTGCCATAAAGCCCAGATAGGTGGAGTGTTGCAGTGATGGTTGTCCTTCTGGAAGTTTCTCCCATCTCCACACAGGATCTCTGGAGCTCAGCCAGAGTGACCATCCGGTTCTTGGTCACCTCTCTCACCAAGGCCCTTCTCCCCCGATTGCTCAGTTTGGCCGGGCAGCCAGCTCGAGGAAGAGTCCTGGTTGTTCCAAACTTCTTCCATTTAAGAATGATGGAGGCTACTGTGCTCTTGGGAACCTTCAATGCAGAAGAGATTTTTTTTGTAGGCTTCCCCATATCTGTGCCTCAACATAATCCTGTCTCTGAGCTCTGCAGGCAGTTCCTTCAACCTCACGGCTTGGTTTTTGCTCTGATATGCATTGTCAGCTGTGAGACCTTATATAATGTTACGTGTTCTTCCCCGACCTCCTGGTCTCGGTATGCCTCCGAACCCCGGGAGGAGCCACGGCAGAAAGATATGCTATTCCGTGTCGAAATCAATAAGGAAACCACTCCAATGGTTATAAACAAACCAATAATATATTTAAAAATCACACAGGAATAACATTACCAATAATGATAGCAAATCCAGACAATCAATATATCTTAGGATGGTACCACCCCTAAGTCACATAACTCACGGCACTCACAGTGAATGGAACAGAAACCCCTCATTGTCTCTATAACTCAGCGGAGATGTGGCGAATGGGCGATGGCGAGTAAGGAGGTGTAGGCAAGGCGTGGACTGTCACGTGATCCACACCCACAGGAAACGGGCAGTGGAAAGGGAACTCCCAAAGATGCGATCCAGACGTGCACAGGCACCGTTCAATCAGCGAACCGCAGTGCAATCTTTAGACGCCGCTTTAGTGCCCACTCAGCCCCGGCAGACCACCGGAGGGTGAGACCAGCGGACGCGGCAAAAAACCTTGTCCAGTGAACGACGCGCGAGGGTCCACAATGGCGGCCGGCTCTTGCTCGAGCTAAAGCCTTTAGGCGAGGAGTCTCCGGAACCTCACGCTTGTACCTGACTTCGCAGGCTTTTTCACTACTCCAGCGATAACACCAATCGCACGAGATTCCTTTCAAGGACTCAAAGTTCACTCGCGATGTACGCTCGACCACCCTCAGTACGGAGCTTCAACAAAAAACGTCTTTCCACTTCTTCCTCATGCCCTCCTCTTATTCGCTCGACGTCTTCCGGTGCACGATCCGATTTCCTGTTTCATTTTTACCATGAGCGCTTTTAACCTTTTAATCACCATAACCATTTCCTTTAAACACCAATAATCGCCGTTTCCTTCCAACCCCGATAAGAATAATAATACCTCACCAGAAATGTTTCACGTGGATGAAAACCACCACCATGGAAGGGCTGAATCCGTAACAATAGACAGGTGTGTGCCTTTCCAAATCATGTCCAATCAATTGAATTTACCACAGGTGGACTCCAATCAAGGTGTAGAAACATCTCAAAGATGATCAAGAGAAATGGGAGGCACCTGAGCTAAATTCCAAGTTTCATAGCAAAGGGTATGAATACTTATGTCAATGTGATATTTCAGTTTTTCTTTTTAATAAATTTTCAAAACTTTCTAAAATCCTGTTTTCTCTTTGTCATTATGGGGTATTGAGTGTAGATTGTCGAGGGAAAAAATGGATTTAAACGATTTCAGCATAAGGCTGCAACATAACAAAATGTGAAAAAAGTGAAGGGGTCTGAATACTTTCTGAATGCACTGTGTATATATATATATATATATATATATATATATATATATATATATATACATATATATATATATATGTATATATATATATATATATATACATATATATATATATATATATATATATATATATATATATATATATATATATATATATATATATATATATATCGATTCTATGTCTGATCTGGGTTCACTTCCTGACTTGATGACAAATGCAGCAGAGTTTAGTACAACAGTCATTTTGTATGCTTTTAATAGATGATGAAGAAGGCATGCCTCACCGGGTAGACTAAAATGCTGATGCGAAGCATAAATTGACCTACCGTGCAGCAAGTTGTAAACACTGAATTGTCGAGTCAGTATTTTCGTTTTCCAAAAAATCATTCTGTTGGAGAAAATATGAACCATTTAATGTTCTCTCCGAGCCTCTTCCCCAAACTGTTCCAAGCTTAAACAAACCTGGCCCAACTGAGTGTCTCAGGCCCTCTTCCCCAGCAGTGTTCCTGGGCACTGTATTTAGCCACCGGGGTGGAAAAATCCTGGGAATAATAAATCAATTATTGCTTCTTTTGATGTTTTGGGCAATTCATTTTGGCAATCTCATCTGTATTTTGCTGTTTTTCTGATGTAGGGCCTTAGGCCTCAGTCACACCGGATCGTACGATTTCTGGATCGTGCGATTGATGGCAATCTGGCCGAGGTACGACCAATCGTCGATGTTTGCTACGCTCTCCATTTGCGATCGCAAACAGCGATTGGTCTTTGGGGTCATCGTACGATTGGTGGTACGCGTAGTTGTGCGATCACCAACGATTGGAGAATATCGATCGCAAGATCAATCGGAGGTAATCGTGCGAATAGTGGTGGCGATCAGCGACCAATCGTACGGTCAATCGTGGCGACTTGCGACCGCTCGGACAATCGATCGTGGCGACCTGCGACCGCTCGCAGGATCGATCGCAGACAGTCGCATCCAGTCGTGAGATGGGTCGCTCCATCAGATATAAAGGCTCGCGACAGTGCGTCAGCATCAGTAGTCACCGACCTCTCAAGCAGTGCACTTCGTCGAAATTTAAGAGTGGGCGAGCTATCGCAGGCACCCTCAACAAATTACAAATCCTTGCCCTGACTAGTGGAACGTCAGGCCTGGCCAACCGGTTCGTGACAACCTCAGACCAAGCTTCCCCCGGCCGACCCCTCAATTAAGGTGGGCTAATGAAGAAGCAGTCACAGGAAGAAGATCGTGTTGAAGAATAGAATGACATGCTGTATTAAATATTTATTTATATCGTGTTAAAGTTAAAGGATTCTGATGTACAGGCCCATATTCCATACTGTATGACAAAGACTCCGTCCTACCGAAACAGTTTCTTGACAATCATCGCACTGTACTGGTGGTTTGCCATTGCATTCCCAGAGGTATTTCGGACAGGAATTTGTACTTTATTCAGGATGCCGGTGATGGCTCGCCTACTCTTCGTGAAGGACACCGTGGCGTGGGGTCGACCAACTAACGCCAGCAGACGGGATTCCCGTTTAACGTCGATCCTGGAAATGATGATTCACACTGTGTATGAATCACCACGATGCCACTTTATAGCTTGGTTGGGATTCGAACCCAGGGTAGACAGCTTGGTAGCCGAGTTTGTGTACCTGCCAGCCCTTGTTGAAGAATTAAGCGATTTAAATCAAAACTTCGGACCGAATTTACTAAAGTCGTTTAGCGAGCGTCTTGTCAACACACGTCTAACCCTTAAACACCGACAAAAACATGGTTGTACACGTACAGCAAAACACACGCCTAACACACGTGAATGGTATAATATAATATAATAATATTATATTATAATGGTCCAAATATACTGGTCTGCGAGCTAAAGACTGGTGGTACCACCAATCGTAAGGTCGTGCAACCAGTCGGGACAGGTCGTGACTTGTCGCACTACCGATCGTGAGGTTGAACGACAGGTGGCACCACCAATCGTCAGGTGGCAGGACCAGTAGCACGACCAATCTGCGACTACTTGACCCGCGATCATGCACGACTGGTGGTGCGTCCATGCGTGACTGGTGGTACGACCATGTAAGACCTGTCTGCGACCACTTACGATTTGGAATCGCAGGTCAGAAGTTTTGAACATGACCATCGACCTTGCTGCGACTGATTTTGCTCTGGCGGTCACCCACGACCTCTGCGAACAGTCGCGCGCTCTTTCTACGATTTCCCGTGATTAACACAATTTTCGGTCGCAGCTCGGTCGTAACATGGTCGCAGGCCCGGTATGACTGGGGCTTTAGTTTGCATCAACTTACCAGGACAAGCAATCTTTATATTAGTCCTGGCCCTGCTCATAACCCCTTATACAACTCATCCGCAAGAGATTTTGAAATTTGATTGAGTTATTGGACCATTTACCTTTAAAAATCACACAGGTGCTTCTTCGGAACCGGCTGCGAATGGCCGCTAGGGGTGAAAATCCTAGATGGCCGCCAGTAGCCATATTGAAAATATAAATTTTGAACCACTCACCATATAAGTATGTGTAATACCTTGTTTTATGGGTTTTTGGGTGTGGGGAATCTATTTGTGACATCATTTTCATGATTGAAGGCCAAGGTCACATGCTAAGGTCAAGGTCAAGGTCAGAAATCACAAAAAACGGCCAAAATCGCAGTTTTACACACATCGAGAAGCAGACTATCAAGTATAACTCACTATTTAAAAGTTTATGATGTAAATTATACTTTGCCTATATGATTGCTTTGATGGAAGGTCAAGGTCATGCTCTGGATGTTAAGACCATTGCAATTTTATTACTCATGACCAACTTGCCACTGACTAAGGTTGTTTTATACTCCGCAGGTGTGTAGTGCATATGTGTATCCGCGTAGACGTGTCTGATTCTGTCGACATTGTGCTCACTGATCGCCCCTCGTCATCCACTCCGAGTGGAAGGTATATATTATTTTTCACAAAAATTGATTCTTTTCTAGATACAGGGTGTCTTAGAAAAAAACAGAACCAGTGTTATCACAAGTGTTGTTATGCTGATGAACCATACTTTTCAAATCTGTATCAACTTGTGAAAAAGACGGCCCCATTTTTTTCTGTCTGTGATGATCTGGGGACACCCTGTATATATCGCACGTGGCACTTCATGAACTTTCGGATGATCGTTGCTGTCATCAAGCAGCTGATTGCTGCAGACCGTGATGGCAACTGGCCATTGCATGTCGGAACAGTGAAGGCTTCCTTGGGGATCCTACGTGAGTTTGATGCCATCAACTATCTCCGGTATGCATCATGGTAATTGGAGAGGATTCAGGTTCTGGAAGTCACCTACCGCACACTCTACCGCCGGTTTTGTGTGGGACATTTTGTTGTGAAGGACCGGGCTGGTGCGGTATTTGCTGGTGCGGCAGGGGACTTGAGAAGCTGGAGCAGTCACGGAACAGGTTCTCACAGGGTCCAGGTGGACACGTGATTGTTGGAAGCGCTGGAGATGCTGCTGTTGTGGTTGAGTTTGGACTTCTATTTCATGAGATCCTTGCGATCAGTAATCTTCTCCAGTTACTCACCAATGCTCGACTCATGGATCACCTGGAAATATCAATACAACATGAGCTCGGGGGACGCAAGGGTCTGATCTTTGACCAAAATGTGGCACGGCTGCTAGACTTTGTGAAGGCGCGGGAAAACCCCTTCATTGTTCTGGCACCCAATGTGCCACTCTACAACTTTGTCACAAAGCAAATTGTCAATGACCTCATCAAGACGAGACTCCTGAAGGTGCTGGAGAATGGTGACGCAGCATATCAGAAATTCCGTAATGAGCGGTACGTGGTCAGGTCCAAGAAGCTGAGCGTCACCATATGTAAGGTGAATCTTCCAGCCTTCGACTCACAGTGTACCATGAAGAAGACCAGCACAGACACAGCAGCAACCAAGGCTACCATTTCCACGACGGACATCGCATCTGCACAGAGGGAGGCAGAGATTGCTACACCACGTGGAATTTCGCCAGAAGAGCTATATGCACATGACCTTCTGCAGTCTAGCCCACTATTTGTCAGAGAAATCACAACAAAGCCTGACAAAGCACAATTGGTCACTGAGCTGGAAACCAATCTTGCCCCAGTTGACTCCCAATTCAACTGGGATAATCCCCAAGCAACACATGTTTTGCTTGACTTTATGTCGAAAATACGACAATTCCCCAATCTCCGGTCTACATTTACAAACTTTGGTGGAGTAAGTCAAGAAGTTTTCAAGAGTGCCCATCGAGTTTGTCCATCACTGGAAATGACTCACATAGTATTCGACAGCTACAATGAATTGAGCATCAAGGAGGGTGAGCGGATCCGTAGAGCTTGTGAGAATAGCGCTGTTGACTTGGCCGTCGTGGACGAGTCTGTGCCTATTCCACACCAGTTGGACAAGTTCTGGGCATCCAGTGTCAACACACAGAACCTACAGCTGCTGGCGCGGGATGTGGGGGAACGAGATCTGCAGGACGTGGTTCTGAGTGGGATGGTGGTCAATGAAGAACGGGGGGTAGATGAAAGAATACCGTTGGAGAGATAGGATTGTATAATTAATATCATGGACGGTGTGACGCGTAGAAGAAATATCAATGTAATAAGTAGGGAGACTGCAGCTTAAGGTCGTTGAAATGTTCACCACACGAGGGGTGGTGCAGTGCTAATTAATGGTAGGGCTTAAGGAAAATTCTCCCCAGTGCATGCTTACCCTCTGTAATCTTACCCTAATGTTTTTGCTGACAGGGCCGGTCATGTAAAACCACCTTTAAGCTACAACAACCGCCAACGACAAGCAGGCAGAACACGATCGGACTAAGCCCGCCCACAATAGGCGGAGAATAAGGTCAGAAAGGCCATCAGGCCACTCCTCAAGGGGCGCGATTGGGCCGAAGGACGTGGGCGGGGCGAACTGGGAGGTAAACGAGCCAATTGGCTCTGGGGTGTGAGCCGTGAGGTAGTGCTTTGGTAGCCGTGTGCTTTTGGCGGTGGATCGGGGATGGAAGGCTGGCCATCTTAGGCTGGAGCTGGTGGAACAATTGCGAAGGAGCTTCGACTGCTGGGCTCATGGTGGGCTGAAGGCTACGCTGTTCGTCCCAAGGACGAAGGGGAGGCAAAAACTTGAGGAACCTGGAAGGACGCCATCTTCACCACTTGCCTTCAACACACGGGCTTTTCATCGGCGGCCGCCATATTGTGCGCTACGGCGCGGGACGTCCTGAGTTTCACCGTTGCCACCACTCTCTTCCTCAGAAAGACATTTGGGACACAGATAAGTGTATCCACAAAAGGGGTTTTATTTTATTTCATTTTCCCCTGTGTGTTTATATTTGTGACTGAGTGGACACGTCTCAAAATCAGAATTTAGTTTTTGTTTACCTCACATTTTATTTTTATCCCCTGCTTTATTTTCATTAAATCATTATTGTTGAATTTATTGTGGTGTTTGCATGTTTGTTATAATCAGGGTGCCCGGCCCAGAAGTTCGACTGCATATGTAAACAGGCAATACATAAATATGCACTGTAACGCTTACCACTGTACACCATCTCCAAAGGATAAATGTTTACGACTTCCTAACATTGTACATCATCTGTAAATGACAAAAAACCCACAGACATCTCTTCAATCATACTTCCATAAAATCTAGAAGCACCTGTGAGTGATCATGTCCATGCAAGATCACGTGACGTGCTACGGTCTTCATCACATGACTGTCCGTGAGCAAGAGTGAGGCTCCACGAGCCTCGAGTTACATCAGTATACAAAATTTCAACAAAAAAAATTTTCAATCAAAATTTCAACTTTCAACTTCCTAGTCAGTGGATATATACAAATATAGATATGCTGTTGTTCTCCTCCTCTTCCTTTTCTAAGCGGTGAGGTCCAATGGCATGAAGCTCCTGCCCTGCATTGACCACGATACTCCTCCACTCCCCTCTGAACTCGGCCAACTCTCTCCACCCTCCACCAACCCCACCTTACTGATATCCATCCTTACACAATCCTTCCATCTCCACCATGGTCTACCTTTTTTCCTACTACCTTGTTCCCTCAACCTATCCACTCTCTTTGTCATGCTCTCTTCCCCCATCCACACCAAATATCCATCACATCTCAGCCGGCATTTTACCAACCTCCCCATCGATCTTATCTGCACACCAATCTTCCCCCTCAGTTCATCCATTCTTCTTCTATTCACCCTCTTCAATCCCGCAATCCTGACCCAGTTGTTCTACTTCAAAGAAGATGACTTCAAAGGTGATTATGTCAGCAGAAAGCATTCAATCGGAATTGGTCTTGTTGCTAGGTGACGATATAGGTTCTTCTTTAATGTCTCATTCACCTTGTGCGACTATCACCTGAGGAGTGCACAACGAAAAGCTTTGTGGTTCTTTTTCAATTTTTTTTTTTTTAATTGGATATGTCCTTAATATGTCTCTGTTAATGTCCCGGTGTGTACCCTGGGTATAATAGGTACACCGTATCCCTACGTGTCGTAAGAGGCGACGAAGAGGGTTGGCGTCAGGAAGGGCATCCGGCCATAAAAACATTGCCTCAAAAAGAGAACCATGACAATTACAAGTACATATGGGCAGGGTACAGCCCGAAGTGGAGATCGGTTTCTGAGGTTTGGGACATGGAGTGTAGGGACAATGACAGGGAGATCAGGAGAAGTGGTGGAAGTATTGATCAGAAGAAGAGTGGACATATGTTGTGTGCAAGAGACGAGATGGAAGGGAAGTGGTGTGAGAATGGTGAAGGGTAGGCAGGGACAGAAATACAAGTTTATGTGGCAAGGGTGCCCGGAGGGCGTGAATGGTGTTGGTGTCCTGTTTTCTGAGGAGTTTGTAGACAGTGTGGTGAGTGTGACTAGAGTGAGTGATAGGTTGATGATTGTGAAAATGATGATTGGAAAGCTCTTGGTGAACGTCATCTCGGGATATGCTCCGCAGGTTGGTCAGAGCGATGAAGAGAAGGACAAGTTCTGGTGTGCGATAGAGAAGCTGATGGAAAACGTGAAAGATGAGGAAGTTGTTGTGGTAGGAGGAGACCTAAATGGACATGGGAAGGAGTATGGACGGTTTTGAGTGAGTTCATGGGGGTTACGGATATGGTGTGAGAAATGGAGAAGGTGAAAGGATTTTGGAGTTTGCTGATGGAGCTGATTTGTTGATTTGTAATACTCAGTTCCAGAAAGAGGATAATAAGCTTGTTACATACACGTCAGGTGGGTCGACGACAACCGTTGACTACCTGATGGTGCGTAGGCGAGATAGGGGGCACCTCCGGGACACAAAGGTGATCCCGGGGGAGGAGGCTGTTTCACAGCACCACTTGGTTGTCTGCGACATAAGGGTGAAAGGTGCGAGGAGAGCTCGGCGGGTGAAGTACCAACCGAGAATGAAGGTGTGGAGGTTGAAAGAGGTGACAGTAAGGGAGGCATTAAAAGAGAGGCTGAGTAGGGTAGAGGATGATGTGGTTGAACTTCAACGTGGTTGGATGTCAATGAAAGACAGTCTGTTGGGAGCCGTTGGTGAGGTATGTGGATGGACAAAAGGACCACCGAGGCACTCGGAAACATAGTGGTGGGATGATGAAGTTGGAAAGAGGATTGACGAGAAGAGGAAGAAGTTCAAGGAGTGGCAGAAGGCGAAGGGTACGGGAGCAGAAAAAGCAGAGCATGAAAGTTATAAGGCAGCTAAGAAGGCTGCAAAGAAAGAGGTAGCAAAGGCACAGGAGGCATGTAGGAAAATGTTCGGAGAAAGCTTGGATTCGGAAGAGGGTCAGAGAGCGGTATTCAGGATTGCAAAGCAGATAGCGAAAGAGAGGTGTGATGTGATGGGGGTGAGTTGCTTGAAGGATGAAGTGGGACAAATCGTTGTGGACCCAGATGGAATTAAAGGAAGATAGAAGAGATATATGGAAATGCTGTTGAATACAGAGAATGAATTGGATGGCTACATAGAGAGTAACCCAGTTTTAGGACCGGCAGAGAAGATAACTGAGAAGGAAGTTGAGGAAGCGATAAAAGCAATGAAGAGTAGAAAAGCGGGAGGGCTGACGGGAGTTGTCGGAAATATGTTGAAGGCAGCAGGAAGTTTGGGTGTGAAGAGAATGACAGAGATCTGTAATCTGGTGGTGAAAGAAGGCCACATTCCAGTGGATTGGGAACTGAGTACCCTCGTCCCTCTATACAAGGGGAAAGGTGACCCTCTGGAGTGTGGATCCAACCGAGCGATAAAGTTATTGGAGCAGGGAATGAAGGTATTGGAAAGGGTGTTGGAGAGGAGGATAAGGAAGTAGGTGAAGATCGACGAAATGCAGTTTGGATTTATGCCAGGAAGAGGAATGACAGTCGTGCTCTTTATTGTGAGGCAGTTGCAGGAGAAGTACATGGAGAAGAGGAAGAGGAAGAAGTTGTTTCTTGGGTTTGTTGATCTGGAGAAAGCATTCGATAGGGTTCCACGTGAAGTATTGACATGGGCATTGAGGAAGTTAGGAGTGGAGGAATGGTTGATCAGAGTGGTGATGGCAATGTAGAAAAGAGCGTGCACAGCTGTAAGGACGAAGGACGGGAACAGTGGTGAGTTTGTGGTGAAGGTGGGAGTGCATCAGGGGTCGGTACTACGTCCACTACTATTTGTAGCTGTGATGGAGGTGCTGGCTCAGAACATAAAGGAGGGTTTACCGTGGGAGTTGTTGTATGCAGATGATCTGGTGTTGATTGCGGAAAGTATGGATGGACTGAAGGAAAAGATGAAAAGTGGAAGGAATGTATGGAGACAAAAGGTCTGAAGGTGAATATAGGAAAGACGAAGGTGATGGCAAGTGGTAAAGCATGTGGTGAGGTGGAAAGAACTGGGAAGTGGCCCTGTGCTGTGTGCAGGAAGGGTGTCGGAGTGAACTCCATTCAATGTACAATGTGCGCTGAGTGGGTTCATCAAAAATGTAGTGGTCTGAGAGGGTCATTAACCAGTGTGGCAGCTACATTCAAATGTAAGGTGTGCACAGAGGGAGCTGCAGATGGAGGAAATGTTGAGTTGGATCTTGGAGACAGCGTGAAGCTGGAAGGTGTGAAAACATTTTGCTACTTCGGAGACATGCTGAATGGAGAAGGTGGATCAGACTCGGCAACGGTTGCAAGAGAGATGTGCATGGAAGAAGTTTCGGGAACTGAGTGGCGTGCTGATGAGGAGGGGAGTGTCATTGATGCTGAAGGGAAAGGTGTATGCTGCATGTGTGAGAAGTGTTATGATTTATGGGAGCGAGACATGGGTAATGAACGTAGAGCAGCAACGAAGGCTGGAAAGGGTGGAAATGCGAATGGTTCAGTGGATGTGCGGAGTATCGTTGAGAGAGAGGAAGACAAATGATGAATTGCGAAAGATGATGGGAATAGAGCCTGTGATTGATGCTTATGAAGAGGAACAGGTTGAGATGGTTTGGTCATGTGTTGAGGAAGGATGAAAGTGACTGGTTGAGAAGAGTGATGGAAATGAATGTAGAAGGAAGTAGAGGACGGGGAAGACCGAGAAAGACTTGGCTAAAGGTGGTGGAAGAAGAAATGCGGGCAAGGGGGTTAACAATGAGCGATGCAGAAAATAGGGCAAAATGTAGAAGATTGTCATGGGGACCGCAAGGCTTAGTCCTTAAAGGGGAGCAAGGGGAGCAAGGCCCCGCTCTAGCAGGGAAAATGGCCTTAAAATGCATGTTGTTGTTGTTGTTGTTGTATGACTCTGTTAATGTCTATATTAAAGTTTTGTGGTACACTAAGCATCTTTCTACTTTTATTATTGTTAATATTATTATTTCGCAATTGTCAATATTTTTGTTTTGATTGTCATGTTTGATTGTCATGTCTTTGTCATGTCATTGTCATTCATTTGATTGTCTTGATTGTCATGGGGACCGCAAGGCTAACCCCCGCTCTAGCAGGGAAAATGGTCTTAAAATGCATGTTGTTGTTGTATCAATATCCTTGTTGTTACTTTTGCCATTTGAAGTGGCCTTAGAAAAATACAACAATAACGTGGAAGGACCTTCAAGTTGCTACATATTATACACCTTCCCAAGGCGGAAGAAGGCAATAAAACATGGGAATTCCTCAGGAGTTTTTGCAGTCAGGTCGAAAAACAAAGTAGGCTAAGAAAGTGTGAAAATAATACTGAGTCCTCTTACTCATGATGTAATTGAGGGTTCTGAAGCGGCGCTCCACTGTACACATTTACGAAGATAACTTGCATCGCTCCACCTTCAGAACTCCAAGTGAGGGGAGCAAATTAAGTTGCTACAACCTTTGCCATATAACCTCTAGTCCATTTGGCAAGTTTAGTTGGTTGAGATTGCATTCTCCCCCGTGTGTGTGAGAGGGTAAGCACGCACGTTACTTGATAAGTACCGTGCCGACTGAATATGTCGATGAAAAAGAAATATCGAACAATTTGACACAAGTGGCCACAAGGGCCACCCCGGACCAGGTTTTTGTGGACCAACAGAGTTTTTGGTAGAATTTGGCACCCGGTCCACCGCTCATTTCAAACCCTGTATACATACAGTGGCCTGCAAAACTATTCAACCCCTCCAACTTTTCACATTTTGATGCCACCTGAGCTTATTTCATGATGCTTTCCAATCAAACTTAATATATAGAGCCTTTACAAACTACTCCAAAGTGATAAAGATAAAAATGCAGATAAAATTTGAATAAGTTAGATTAACAGTGAAAATCAGATGATTCTCAGTTGCAAAACTATACAAACCGTTTGCCTAATTAACCCTAAGTCACATCAGGAGCAAATTATTTGTTTGAAAGGTTACAGAACAAGTATAATAGGTTTTACCTGTATGAAATCAGTGGTTTAACTAAAAAGATGCAACTGAGTTTTAAGGTGCAACTCACTTGGTCAACCAAAAAGGCGAATATGAAGATCAAGAAGCTTTTCAAAGAAGTCAGAAATAAAGTGGTGGAGAGCACCATTCAAGAGAGGGTGACAAGAAGATGTCAAAGTCACTCATTATCCCTTTGAGTTTGGTGAAATCTATCATGAAGAATTGGAAGATGTATCATACTACCCAGATCAGGTCGTTCATCCAAACTCAGCAGCTGGGTAAGCAGGAAACTGTTTCGGGATGTCATTGCAAATCCAACAATGACTTTGAAAGATCTGCAAGGCTCTATGTCTGAGATGGGGGACAGTGTTCATCAATCAACAATATCTTTGATTTGATATTGATTTATCTATTTATTTAACTTTGATTATTTACCTATTTATTTTTGTCTTTTTGCACTTGTTTTTGTACTCTGTCAAAGCGTCTTTGGGCTTCTTGAAAAGCGCTATATAAAATAAATGTATTATTATTATTATTATTATAATATCCCGTTCCCTTCATAAAGCTGGTGAAAGATGGGTTTTATAACTGTCATGCTCGCGCCTAGTGAAAAAAAAAAATTTGTGCCCGCAAAAAACCGAAAATGCACGGGACATAGGGCCGCGAATAGAGCCAGGTCGCAATTTATCATCCACGAATACGCAGAAACCGTCCGACTGTATATGTATGTATGTATGTGTGTGTGTCTATATATATATATATATATATATATATATATATATATATATATATATATATATATATATATATATATATATATATATATATATATATATATATACAGTATATGTATATCTTATGAATTTGGGAAGAGGAATATCTAGAGCCAGATAGATCTGTATAGGTAGGTATCCGACTGTCGCGATAGGGAATCTACCTGTAATAAGTTCTATGTTTAGTCCGGTTTGTCGGGATAAGCTGTATTGGTGTCCCCGCTACGAGGGTGCAGAGCGTGCTAAATAGTGCAGGGATTATGGATAAGATTCCTTTGTTCGTCGTGCCCTCTGTCGTCAAACCTGTGTCCCTTATGGCAACACACTCACATAAACACTTAGATAGGTCCTTAGTGCACAACAGTAATTCAATTCCCTTCTCTTACACAAAGACTGGAAGACAAACAGGCAACGGCCGCGTACAACACCGGCGTGGGCGTCAGACACTGGGCAGGCTGGGAACCACGCCCAGGAGGACTGTGATTGGTTGGCGTGGAAGGCGCGAAACTTGAGCGAATCAGCGCGTAAGGCGCGAGGAGGTTCAGCAGATGGCGGGAAGCTACGAGGCTCTGGTTGGTAGCGTGCCAGAACTGATGTGACATGCCAGGTTTCAAAAGGACTTCCTGGCGGGCTTCTTTCTATGCTTTGCTCTTGGGGATGGAGTCGTGCTGACGGTTCGCGCTTGGTATTGCGTCGTGCTGAGACTTGGCGCTTGGTATTGAGTTGGGCTGGCCCTTCGCTTGTCGTTGTTCATCCTTGGCTCTCGGCTCTTCGTCTTGAGAGGTCGTGGGTTCACTATCTTCTCGGTGCTCGGTGCCTTTGGTGCTGCGAGCGAATGGACCTGGTGAGCAGTCGATGAGGAGCCTGGAGTGGGGCGTTGGCTCGGGGCCGAGCAGAGCGTGGGCGAAGCGGATGGAGGGCTTCCTCGTGCCAGAAGCTTGGAGCCGCGTTGGACGATGGACAAGACTGCAGACAGATAAGCTCGCACCCACGAACCATTACACGACGGACAGTTATTTTTAACTCAACTGGACTGACGTCCAGTTGAGTTCATCACACACTGAACCCTCCGGCGTCCGTCATCTGTCGTCGTCGTCTGTCGTCTGTCGTCCGTTAACTTTTCGACGTTAACACTCCAGCGTTCACAAATATCAACCAATTCTGATCAAACTTGACATGCAGCATCCTTACCCCAAGGACCAGGTTGGTATTACATTTCAGCCCGATCCGTTGAAAAATGGCGGACGTAGGCGACCATTTTGTTTTTGGTCATGAAAACGACGTTAAAACTCTAGCGTCCACAAATATTAACAGATTTTGATCAAACTTAGAATGTTTAACCCTTACCAGACAAGGTACGTTGCCTTTGCATTTCAACCCGATCCGTCACAAAATGGCCACCATAGGCCGCCATATTTTTTTCAGCTCCGAAACGACGTTAAGACTTTAACGTCCACAAATATTTATGGGTTTTGATCAAACTTTGTGTGTGAGACTCTTACCACACAAGGTAGGTTGCTATCGCATGTCAACCCGATCTGTCACAAAATGGCCGCCATAGGCCGGCATATTTTTTCAGCTCTGAAACGACGTTAACAATCTGGCGTCCACATATATTGACGAATTTTCATCAAACTTTGCGTGTTAGACCCGACCTACTTTAAAGTTGTCCAGTCAGTTCAGTTGAGTTCTGCTTCCCTGGAAGCTTTAGTTGTAATTCATTTTCCTTTGTCTCGTTTCTGAGGTGAGGTGTGCGGGATCCCGATTTAGGACATTTTATTGACGGCACGTATTTTCCTGTCCCGCTATCTCTTCTAAAATAAACCCTTGCAATATTTTCCCTTTCCACTCAAAATCTTTTGTCCGTTTTGAGTTAATTCCCCTGCAGGATCGGAGCTGCGGTTGGATCGCTATCGGTAAGCGCTTCCTCCTTTTCCTCTTCACTTCTTCCTCCCGCATTTTATAGCCGAATCTGAGTTGGTCGTCGCCTCAATTAAAGCCGTTCGGTCATTCGCGAGCCCTGGTATTAACCGGAGGGTATTCGCACGACAACTGGTATTCAGGAGTGGGATTGAACCCTGTTATAAATTGGTGTCAAGAGTGTGGAGAATTTGGACGAAAATTTTTCGTAGTCGGAGGCGATAAATTTTGTATAGTCGATTGGGCTTGCACGACACGAAAGGTGCATCAGTTAAAATTTGAATTTTATTCCTGTTGTAAAATCCGCGTGGGAAAGCGACCTCTTCTTTACGGATGGAAGAGGTGAGCGGTATGGAAGGAGGAATGGAAGGTGCGGAGAGCCTTCAAAGTGAGTTGGAGGTAGTTGGGGTGGAGAGTCGTGGTGGAGCTTCCCCCGCCGTCGGAGTGGCCCCGATACCCGACCAGATTTGGGATCGATTATTTCGGGAAATGAGTGATAAAATTGATGGAATGAAATGCGAATTAAAAGGAGAAATGGGAGAAATGGGAGAACTTAAGGGGTAGATGGGAGAAATGAAAAATGAATTAAGAGGAGAAATGAGGAGATTTAATGCCAACGGGGCCCAGGAGGAGCCAGGGGTGGCAGAATTTGAATCGGAACGGGGAGAAGCCAAATTGGGAATTGCACCGGGAATGGCAGTTGAAGAGAATGGGGAATGTTTGTTACATGCTGGCCTGGAGGTTTATCCGGGCCGGGTGGATGTCACAACACCTCAACAGGGGGATGGATTTGGATCCTTGCTGTGCCAGAGCGGTGGTCAGAGCAAGAGGGGATAACAATAGGGGGGGGGGGGGGGTCCGAGTAATGGAGCCGGACCATGTATTTATTGGGGATGAAGGCCTGATGGGGCCAGATGTGATTGGTAATGATGATGTACATGATGTGACAGCGGCTGGGGACCTGGGACAGTCCCATGGAGGTGGAGTTTGACCGGGCCCAAAGGAGTTTGGGGGAGGAGGTGAGTCGGTCCGAGGAGGAGGTTGAGATGACCGAGGGGACCCTCACGTGCACACCGATTGGGTAACGGAGGCTCTGAAATTGCAGAACCAGTTGGGGGAGTGTGTTGGCTCCGGGCTGGATTTGGATATTGGAGGATCGGGAGATCGAGCCTCAGACGATTTGGTCCCCGTAGGGAATTTGGAACAGCTGCGGGGAAGGGCAGAACAACCTGAGGGAGGGGTTGTTACCTGCAGCTGCGGTTTGGGACGGGAAATGCAAATTGTAAAAAAGGAAATTTAAATTAAAATTAAAATGGGAATTTGATGTAGAGCAGCCTTGGTTCGAGTTGGTTCCCGGGCTGTGGAATGTGGACCAGGAGAGGTCATGGGGGATGGCCTCTGCAAAAGTTGCCCCCTTCGAAATTTGGGAATGCCAGCCAGCTGGGGGGCTGTGCTGGCGAGATTTGGACGTGGGGTCCAGCCATGGGTGTCGTGGTACGACCTGGGCCCCACGGGGGGTCTGGTGGAGTGTGGCATCCCTTGTCCGTCGGGGTGCAGTCCGAGCGTGTGGCTCGGGCCGGCAGGGTCAACGGACCCTGGTGGGGGTTAAGACCTCCAGGGGGTCCGAGGTGGTTTCTCAAGCCTGGGATGGCACATATTGAGGACCACAAGGGGGAGGTGTTGTGGGTCGCGCTTTGGTGGTGGCATCACGGACGGCCAACTTGGGCTTGATGTGGTGACCACCAGGGCATGCGGCCTGACACCTTCTCCCTGAGACTCTGGGACAGCCAGCATGTGGTGACCTGACATGCTGTGTTGGTCTATGGACGCGGGTCGAACCGAATGGACAGGAATGAGATAGCCCGCCGGACAACCATTGGGGCATCTGTGGAACGGGATGGTGTGAGAGTGACCTTCCACAGATGGTCCATTATGATTTATGGACTCTCGGTTTGGGAAGAGAGCCACGGGATTGGTGAATCGGGAATTTGTAACGTGCCGAGCATATGGGCCATGCTCGGCTGGCATGTGTATGGCAAAGCATCTTTCTTTGGTGAGTTTAGTAAAATGTGAAAAATGTTTGGCACGGGTAATCTAAGGTTAGATGTTCTCTCTGACTCTCTCGAAAATCCTCTCTATCTCTTTGCTGATGACTCCACTCTCTGCCGCTCCATACCTCTTCCCTCAGATCGGCAGTCTGCTGCCTCCTCACTCTCTGAAGACCTGGACAAAATCACAGACTGGTCAAACAAGTGGAACATGTCTTTCAATCCTGACAAATCTCACACTCTTACTATGTCTCTCCGAAAAGATCGACTGGACAACCCTCCCATCTACTTTCTCAACAATCCTCTCCAAGAAGTTCTGTCGCTCAAGATTTTGGGTCTCACTATCTGCCATGATCTTTCTTGGGAAAACCACATTTCCAAGCTGGCCTCCAAAGCCAGTCGCCGACTGGGCATCCTCCGTCGTGCGAAGTCCTTCCTCGGCACACCTGAGCTCCTCACCACATACAAGGCTTTCATCCGCAGCTCAATGGAATACTGTTCTCCCCTATGGGCCGGTGCTCCTGCCTCACACCTAGCTCGGCTTCACGCTGTTGAAACCAAAGCTTTCAGAATTATTGGAATCTCCCGCGATGAAGCTATCTCTGAGGGCCTTTCACTCACTCACCACAGGCAGGTAGGTGGTCTTTCTGTCTTCTACCGACTCCTCTCCGGCCTTGCACCCCCAGCTCTCTCTGTGCTCTGTCCCCCAAATATTCCTACAGGTCGCACAAGATCTGCCAGCAACCCTCTGATGGTTAAACTGCCGAAATCTCGGCTCTCCGCTCACCTTCACTCTTTCATTCCTCTTTTCTCCCGCCTCTGGAACAAACTCCCTCACTCCCTTCAATCCCACTCCTCCCTCCAGGTCTTTAAAACAGCTGTTCACCACCATCTCTTATCTTCCCCCATCCAAAACCTTGATCTTTTCTACCCCCGCTAATTCACCCTAGATCCACCTTGTTTGAAATTCCAACTTCTTTCCTGGAAGTCCTGGCAGTGTCCATATGTTTTATACCTCTCCCACTGCCCCCTTCCCACGCCCCCCCCCCAAAGCCCTCGCCCTCTCTCAGATCTCTCGAAGTCTCCATGTCTCTCGGTCCCTGCTCTCAAATGTTGTGTTTGTGTCCTTCCCCCTCTCTCCCCATCTTGTCTACCGCTCCCTATGTTATATGTTTTATGTCGGTTTGTCTTTCTGTGTGATTAATGTTCGCTCTTTCACGAGCCTCGATCCTGTATACAAAAAAAAAAAAAAAAAAAAAAAAAAAAAAAAAAAAAAAAAAAAAAAAAAAAAAAAAAAAAAAAAAAAAAAAAAAAAAAAAAAAAAGGGTGAATTTTGAAATGTCATGGTGGTCACTGCACAGTGGCACCATTATTGATCCAGGTGTGTTGGACCAAAGTGTTGGAGGCTGTGATGAAATTGACAGGTTAGCAGGACACAGCTTTCAACTGTTTGTGGGGGCGACTGTGCCAATATTTGGGACGTGGGGTTATGCAGATGTAGTTGTGTAGTCTGGGGGTCAACGTGGTGCTGTGCATGTCCGAGGTGTGTGGACCATGTCTTCTGGGTGGGTCTCCTGGTGGAGCATGGCTGTCGACTGGACCTTGGTGTGGTCAAGTGTGGGCGGGCACTGGGGGGCTGCATTTCTGTGGACTGGGGGACGAGGGCGGCGTGGTGACGTGAGGGGAATGCCACGCACTGCGACCATCTCCCCCAGGGCCGAGGTTGTCCGTGCGGTAGTGTTTGTTGGCAGCAGGTGCTCACCACATTGGCCAGCTGGGGCTGGTGCAGCTGTGTTCCTCGCAGGGGGCCGAAGGATGGATGATGAGCCGCACCCTTATGGACACTCATGGGCCATGTTGGCATTTTGTTGACTCACCTTGTCCCTATGTTACTTGCACGGTGGAGGTGCGGAGCTGTTGTAGCCACAGGTAGTTGTTTAGAACGGTTCACCGTTCGATGCGGACCCACATACCTGCCAGTGTAGTGGGGACAAAAGAGAAATTTGGAATAATTTGATTGGTCCAAGGAAAAATTTTGGGATTTTGAGGGTGGATGGCACTTTGGACCTGACCAACCGGTAAATACCTGCTCATCAAGGTAAAGGTAAGGCCTTGATGGTTACTGTCCCAGGCTTCAGGACTTGCTTACGGAAATGGGGGACATGTAATTTGGAGTTGAGGGTGGGTGAGAGTGATGACATGGCCGTTGAGGGGGATGGAATGGGTGGCACAGAGTCTTGTGGGTGGCGTTTGTGTATGTGTAGAGGTTATGTGTTTCTATATGGTCGTGAGGTTGAACATTGAGTATGAGTGATTGTTGTGTTTTGAAAATGTGTAATGGTAAAATGTGAACCGGGGATTTCACATGAGGCAGGCCATGGCAACTCTTTTGTACCATCTATGGAATTGTGTTGGAAAATGGAATGGCAGCAGGGGAGGAAAGGTGTTTTGGGATTTTGTGGGTGGGGAAGGTGTGTGTGTGTGTCCGCAGGTACAGATAAAGCTATGAGGAGAGATGCCTGCGACCCCCCCTATGCAGCAATTACCCCTGGCAGCCAGTGGTATCTGGAAATTGGAGCTCGTCTGTGGAGGGTCTGGTTGGGCGCCGTGGGGTAAGGGAGACTCCCGGCGACCCGTGTAGGTAGCCGTGCTGAAGCAGGAGGCCACGGGGCCTGGTGTGTGGAGACCCTCACCGGCGGGGTAACGGCGGAAAGGCCCGTTCGGCTGTCACAGGGCCAAGAGGTAAAGGGGGGGGGGGGGGGGGGGAATGAACTTCTAAGTCGGTTGACTCGTTTTTGGGACTGCGGGCACCACAGACTGAAGCACCCCCACCATCTTACTTGTGCAGTACCTCCCCGCTGCCTAGTAAAAAGAAACGCACACACATGTATACAACATCAATGCCATGGTCCTGCAGGGGGGGTTGAAATAAGTGCTTGAAATGATTTTGTGTGTAAGGATTTTTGAAATGTGTATGAGTGGTTAAGGGGTTGTGTTGCATGAATGAGGGCGAAATCCACCGAGCCATATCACTCACCTGTAACACCAGGACAGGGCCTGTGGAAATTTAGGGGTGCATTGGGATGGCCCCACAGGTAAGGTTGCGTCTTGTGGCATCCACCGGGGGATGCGGTCTTTAGGAAGGGGGTATGTACAAATGTTTATTGGAGTTTTTGAATTTTTGGTTAAGGTTAAGGTTTGTGGGTAAGGTAGGATTTTTGTGTGTTGTTTGTTTCCTCCCACCACAGGAGTTACCAACGAAATAATTGTACATATTTGATTGCATGATTGGCAAGGGGATTAGCATGTTATGGAGAATAGGTAAGTAGCTCCGGCTCACTTCCCACAGCCCTCCTGATTTATTTCATAGGTTAATTAAGTGTGAGACGGTAAGTGTTAAGACTGGAATGGTAGCGCCTGAAGTGAACCTAGCAGGAGCTATGGGTCCAGGGGGGGTGGGGGGGTGGGGGGGGGGGCTGCGTTATGAATTTGGGCAGAGGAATATCTAGAGCCAGATAGATCTGTATAGGTAGGTATCCGACTGTCGCGATAGGGAATCTACCTGTAATAAGTTCTATGTTTAGACCGGTTTGTCGGGATAAGCTGTATTGGTGTCCCCGCTACGAGGGAGCAGGGCGTGCTAAATAGTGCAGGGATTATGGATAAGATTCCTTTGTTCGTCGTCCCCTCTGTAGTCAAACCTGTGTCCCTTATGGCAATGCACTCATATAAACACTTAGATAGATCCTTAGTGCGCAACAGTAATTAAATTCCCTTCCCTTACAAAGACTGTGGAAGACAAACAGGCAACGGCCGTGTACAACACCGGCGTGGGCTTCAGACACCGGGCAGGCTGGCAACCACACCCAGGAGGACTGTGATTGGTTGGCACGAACCTTGAGCGAATCAGCGCGGAAGGCACGAGGAGGTTCGGCAGACGGCGGGAAGCTACGAGGCTCTGGTTGGTAGCGCGCCAGAACTGACGTGACATGCCAGGTTTCAAAAGGACTTGCTGGTGGGCTTCTTTCTGCGCTTTGCTCTGGGGGATGAAGTCGTGCTGACGGTTCGCGCTTGGTATTGCGTCGTGCTGAGACTTGGCGCTTGGTATTGAGTTGTGCTGGCCCTCCGCTTGTCGTTGTTCGTCCTTGGCTCTTCGTCTTGAGAGGTCCTGGAGGTCGTGGGTTCGCCATCTTCTTGGTGCTCGGTGCTTTTGGTGCTGTGAGCGAACGGACCTCGTGGGCTGTCGACGAGGAGCCTGGAGTGGGGCGTTGGATCGGGGTTGAGCAGAGCGTGGACGAAGTGGACGGAGGGCTTCCTCGCGCCGGAGCTTGGAGCCGCATTGGACGGTGGACAAGACTGCAGACAGATAAGCTCGCACCCACGAACCATTACACGACGGACAGTTATTTTTGTAATTCATTTTCCTTTGTCTCGTTTCTGAGGTGAGGTGTGCGGGATCCCGATTTAGGACATTTTATTACCGGCGCATATTTTCCTGTCCCACTATCTCTTGTAAAATAAACCATTGCATTATTTTCCCGTTCCACTCAAAATCTTGTCCGTTTTGAGTTAATTCCCCTGCAGGATCGGAGCTGCGGTTGGATCGCTATCAGTAAGCGCTTCCGCCTCTTCCTCTTCACTTCTTCCTCCCGCGTTTTACAGCCGAATCCGAGTTGGTCGTCGCCTCAATTAAAGCCGTTCGGTCATTCGCGAGCCTTGGGATTAACCGGAGGGTATTCGCACGACAATATGTATACATACACTGCATATATACATATACAGTCACGTGAAAAAGGAAGTACACCCCATGTAAAGTTTTGACCTTTTCAACATATTTCAACATATAGCTATTTGTTCTTCATTTCAACAATATTGATAGATAAAGGTGATATGATATAACAAATATCATGAAACATTTACATTTTGTAGTCTTCTGGTTCAATTCTGGTTTTTTCTGGTTCAATTCTAATTCTTCTGGTTCATCAGTGTCTTTTGGGCCATTTGAGTCGTTTGAGTCATTCGCGTATTTTGGGTCCTTGATCTGGATCTTTGGGGTATTTTGGGTGTTTGGGGTCCATTGGGTCTTCAGGCTCTTTTTGGTCTTCGTGGTATTTTGGATCTTCAGAGTCCTTGGGGGTCCTCTGAGTCCTTGGGGTACTTTGGGTCCTCTGTCATTTGGGTCCTTGGGATTGTTTGGGTCTTTTGGATCCTCGGGGTATTTTGGGTCTTCGGGGTATTTTGGATCTTCAGGGTATTTTGGGTCTTCAGAGTCCTTGGGGTCTTCTGGGTCTTCATGGTATTTTGTGTCTTTAACAGTGTACAGGGCATTTTGGGTGTTTTGGGTCTTCTGGGTCCTTGGAGTCTTTTGGGCACTCTTTAATTTGGGGGATTTGGGGAGTTTTTTTTTTTTTTTTGTATACTTAATCAAGGCTCGTGAAAGAGCTAACATTTATTACACAAACAAATCAACCAGACCAACAAAATATATCAAAAGAGGGAGCGGAAGACAAGATGGGGTGAAAAGTGGAAGCACACAAACACAACATTTGAGAGCAGTGGGGAGGAGGCGTGGGAAGGGGGGGGGGGGGGGTGGGAGAAGTATAAACACAAGGACACCAAGGACTTCCAGGACAGAAGTTGGTATTTCAAAAAAGTGGATTTGGGGTGAAATTAGCGGGAGTAGAAAAGATCAAGGTTTTGGATGGGGGAGGATAAGAGATGGTGGTGAGCAGCTGTTTTAAGACCTAGAGGGAGGAGTGGGATTGAAGA
Source organism: Myxine glutinosa (assembly GCF_964187855.1). Taxonomy (NCBI): domain Eukaryota; kingdom Metazoa; phylum Chordata; class Myxini; order Myxiniformes; family Myxinidae; genus Myxine; species Myxine glutinosa. The sequence continues at coordinate 153,238,119 of NC_136268.1, forward strand.
GAGTGAGGGAGTTTGTTCCAGAGGCGGGAGAAAAGAGGAATGAATGAGTGAAGGTGAGCAGAGAGTCTTGCTTTTGGCAGTTTAACCATAAGAGGGTTGCAGGCAGATCTTGTGCGACCTGTAGGAATATTTGGGGGACAGAGCCCAGAGAGAGCTGGGGGGGGGGGGCAAGGCCAGAGAGGAGTCGGTAGAAGACGGAAAGACCACCAACCTGCCTGCGGTGAGTGAGTGAAAGGCCCTTGGAGTTAGCTTCATCGCGGGAGATTCCAATGATTCTGAACGCTTTGGTTTCAACAGCGTGAAGACGAACTAGGTGTGAGGCAGGAGCACCAGCCCAGAGGGGAGAGCAGTATTCCATTGAGCTGCGGATGAAAGCCTCGTATGTGGTGAGGAGCTCAGGTGTGCCAAGGAAGGACTTCGCACGACGGAGGATGCCCAGTCGGCGACTGGCTTTGGAGGCCAGATTTGAAATGTGGTTTTCCCAGGAAAGATCATGGCAGATAGTGAGACCCAAAAGCTTGAGTGACAGAACTTCTTGGAGAGGATTATTCAGAAAGTGGATGGGAGGGTTTTCCAGTCGGTCTTTTCGGAGAGACATCGTAAGAGTGTGAGATTTGTCAGGATTGAAAGACATGTTCCACTTGTTTGACCAGTCTGTGATTTTGCCCAGGTCTGCAGAGAGTGAGGAGGCTGCAGACTGCCGATCTGAGGGATGAGGAATGGAGCGACAGAGAGTAGAGTCATCAGCAAAGAGATAGAGAGGATTTTCAAGAGAGTCAGAGAGATCATTGATGAAAACCAGAAGTTGGGCAGTCTTTCAGGTCTTTTCACCGGTTGACACACAGTCATGTTCAAAGATTGCCCCTTAACCCCCCCCCCCCCCACCCTCCCACTCAAATCCCTCCTAAAGCACAACTCAAAGCATTTAAAACCTAGACTAATGAAGGGGTACACACACACACACACACACACACACACACACACACACACACACACACACACACACACACACACACACACACACACACACACACACACACATTGGAGAATTACCTCAAACCTAAAGTTGAACAACGGACTAGCCAATGAGATTTATTTCCAGCAGGATAACACACTTGCGGATCATGCATGGGTGGTACAAACTTACCTTAATCAAATATACATGTAGTAGTCTGTGTCAAATATACATGTAGTAGTCTGTGTCAAATATACATGTAGTAGTCTGTGTCAAATATACATGTAGTAGTCTGTGTCAAATATACATGTAGTAGTCTGTGTCAAATATACAAAACGTATGAATTAAAAGTTAAAAGGAAAAGTTTGAGTCAAAATATTCACTGCACAGTCATAGGTAAATCAAATCCCTAACATTTCAGGTTTAGTCCTTTGTCAAAGTACTGAGAAGCCCAAACATAAAAAGCTACATATACGAATATATTGGTTCACGAGTTATCAAGTGACCACTATATTCGTCATGGGTGTGTCTGTCTGTCTGTCTGCAGCATAACTACCCGATGATATCATCCGATCTTGATGAAACTTGGGTGGGAGGTTGATATCATGATCTAGTTGTGTCCTGCCTAGAGTGGGCGTATTGCGCCCATTGTGGGCGGAGCCACGCCCGCGAAAAAGATGTCTTTTTAGGGGGTATTCGAGTTCAAGCTGCATCTTCTTCGAGGGGTTTGGTGGAATCTGACAGGGGTTTCGATATTTGGTTAGGCCAATGTCATGTCTCTGGCCCCACGGAGCTTTAATTTTCATTTTCGCCCCAAGGTCACAATGTCACGAAATTTAGAAAAGTCGATTTTTGATGGTTTTATTACATTGTTCGCTTCCTGATAGGGTGAAATGTCGTACATGTTTTTATATTATCACATACGTCATGAAATACAAGTTTTCCAACATATTTCAGAATCTTCGACCTTTGACCTTTGAAGGTCACAAAGGTCAAAGTTTCAAAGTTGTCGGAATCGAACCGAATTTTCGGTATTGTGTAGCTAACTAACCTCATAGCTGATTATACATTATTTTCTATCTCATTTCAAGGTCAGTAACCTTCGTTTTGACATTTCCGGGCCTGGCCTGTCCGGGCCTGTTTCGGTTACAGTCCGTCCTTCGTCATTGAATACCGCTCGCTCGTGAACCATCGTCGTCTCCTGACTTGTTTATATTATATGTGTTATGTTGCTTATATGTGTTGCTTATATATTTTATGTGCTTACATGTTCACTAATATACAAAGCTTATATGTGTTGTATATTGCCACGTGCATGCTTAATTGATTCCATACCATATTGAAATAAAGGAAAGGTCTGAAATGTAACACTAATGGTCTGAAATGTAACCTGGTGATGTATAGCACTCACAAACTATAAGCACTTTCTATCAAAATCACCGGAGCACGCCTTGACAACACACACCTGGAGATCGTTCTTTGTGTTGATTGTGGAACTGAAATGAAGGAAGACCCATCGTATTCTTCTTCTTTCGTATGCAGAGCATGGCTGCGTAATGGCATAATCGTTTGAGGGCAGAGCTGCGCCACAAATGCAATGCCCGTCTGTAGGTTACGATATGATTTTGGAATTTGGCCAAGATGGTGGCGATAGCTCGCCTACTCTTCACAAAGGACACCTTTTTCAACGAATGCTGGCAGACGAGACGCCCGTTTATCATCCATCCAATGGACAGCACACACATTGATGATTCACCCTGTCTGTGAAACACTGAGATGACAGTTTATATCTGGGTCGGGATTCAAACCCGTACTAGACAGCTTTGAGGCCAGTGCGCAGACCTCTCGGCCACCCTGTCAACCCTCCCATTGTATTTCGGTGTATTGATCATAAATGCTCAGCCACTCTGTCTGCCAGACATTGATTCAACCAATGAAGAGCTGGCTGCAGCGGTCACAATGACAAGGCATATGTAATGTTGCGAGAAATGGAGTCAAAGTATCCTGTGACTGCCATGTCCCTCTTGGGCATTTAATGGTGTCCCACGACACAACGTGATGACATGTTTGACAGCTGGGGCGATTATATCTCATTGTACCTAATTGTTCTGCTCAGCCATAATTGGTAGAAAAGCAAGAGCGAACTAGGTTTGCTCTGAAATTCTTATCTTTCCTTTTCAAATTATTCCCAAAATTTTTTTTATTTCAAAAAATTCTTATTTTTTTCTTTTTTCCAGAATGGGATGGTCACCAAATATCCGCTGAGTGGCTTCATCATTAAAGATAAGATTGAAATTCTACCCGACAGATCTTGCAATATGGCTAGTTGTCAAATTGTACGTCATGCAAAGGAAATACGTCAACTGGAGTTTTTTTTCTTTGCAATCCTAGTCTCTTCGTGAGAAACCTGCATAGCTCCACTCAAAACATCATTGATTAATTGTAATGGGATAATTTCTCCTTCACTCATTTCTTGAGCTCACATATCGAAATTATCATCATTTCTGCAAATACATCACAGTCGCAGAAACTAAGCTTACGGAATAAATTTTTTGCCGTATATACAGTCACGTGAAAAAGTAAGTACACCCCATGTAAAGTTTTGACTTTTTCAACATATTTCAACACACAGCTATTTGATCTTCATTTCAACAATATTGATAGATAAAGGTGATATAATATAACAAATTTCGTGAAACATTTACATTTTGTAGTCCATTGTATAATTTAAATAAACATAAATGCAAATTTCGCATGTGGAAAAAGTAAGTACACCCCTACAATCCTACATTTATCACTACTTCAAATACCTAAAATTCGAATCAGGTGCACCAGCTCAGGTGCAAATGATTAGAACATGGTTGGAGAGGATCTTGGAGGAACCTGCCTTATTTAACCCTCAGATATTTAGTTTGGTTTGCTCTTTGTTGTTGAAGTGTGCGGCGTCACCATGCCTAGATCAAAAGAGCTCTCTGAGGCCTTCAGAAAGAAGGTTATAGATGCCTACAAGTCTGGGAAGGGATTTAAAAAGATCTCCAAACAATTTGAAATCAATCATTCGACTGTCCGGAAGATCATCTACAAGTGGAGAAGATTCCAAACAACTGCCAACTTGGTCACGCCAGGCCGCCCCAGCAAGTTCAGCCCGAGAGCAGACCGCAAGATGCTAAAAGAAGTCGCTAAGAACCCCAGAATGTCATCACTGGACCTACAGGTAGCTCTTGCACACTGATGATGTCAAAGTGCACGAGTCTACCATCAGAAAGAGGCTGCACAAATTCGATCTTCATGGGAGGTGTGCCAGGAGGAAACCTTTGCTATCCAGAAAGAGCATCAGGGCAAGACTAAAGTTTGCCAATGAACACCGAGGAAAAGACCAGCACTTCTGGAACAATGTGCTCTGGACAGATGAGTCAAAGGTAGAGCTATTTGGCCACAGTACCAAAAGACATGTTTGGTGAAAACCAAAGACAGCATTTGACCACAAGAACCTGATGGAAATATTATGGTGGAAAAGCATGGTGGTGGAAATATTATGGTTTGGGGCAGCTTTGCTGCATCAGGGCCTGGGCAGCTCACCATCATAGAATCCACTATGAATTCTTTGTACCAGAATAATGTGCTTGAGGATAATGTGAGGCCATCTGTCGGGAAGTTGAAGCTCAACCGAAGGTGGACCTTGCAACATGACAATGACCCTAAACATTCCAGTAAATCCACCAAGGAATGGCTGAAAAGAAAGCAATGTAGGGTTCTGGAATGGCCAAGTCAAAGCCCGGATCTAAATCCCATCGAGATGTTGTGGGGGTATTTGAAACGAGCTGTGCATGCAAGAAACCCCTCAAACATCGCACAGCTGAAAGAATTCTGCATGGAGGAGTGGGCAAAAATTTCTCCCAGTCGATGTCAGAGACTGGTAGACGGTTATAAGAAACGCCTACTTGAGGTTGTTTCTGCCAAAGGGGGCAATCCCACCTATTAGAGCCAAGGGTGTACTTACTTTTTCCACATGCGAAATTTGCATTTATGTTTATTTAAATCATACAATGGACTACAAAATGTAAATGTTTCACGAAATTTGTTATATTATATCACCTTTATCTATCAATGTTGTTGAATTGAAGATCAAATAGCTGTATGTTGAAATATGTTGAAAAAGTCAAAACTTTACATGGGGTGTACTTACTTTTTCACGTGACTGTACATACATACAAAGACGCCATCCGAGAATGGAGGTGATGTGTCGACATAATTTTTGTGAATGACGTCATTGTCATGTCTCATTTAGAGTCAGTGTGCTCCCATTTGTTAATATATAAAGATTAAACACTACATGGCCAAAAGTATGTGGACACCATAACATCACACCCGTATGTGCTCGTCGAACATCTCATTCCAAAATCATGGGCATTAACATGGAGTTGGTCCCCATTTTGCTCCTACGACAGCCTCCACTCTTCTGGGAAGGCTTTCCACTAGATGTTGGAACATTGCTGCAGGGATTTGCTTCCATTCAGCCACAAGAGCATTAGTGAGGTCGGGCACTGGTGCTGGATGATTAGGCCTGTCTTGCAGTCGGCGTTCAATTCATCCCAAAGGTATTCGATGGGGTTGAGGTCAGGAATCGGTGCAGGCCAGTCAAGTTCTTCCACACTGATCTCGCCAAACCATTTCTGTATGGACCTCGCTTTGTGCATGGGGGCATTGTCATGCTGAAACAGGAAAGGGCCTTCCCCAAACTGTTGCCACAAAGTTGGAAGCACACAATCATCTAGAATGTCATTGTTTGCTGTAGCGTTAAGATTTCCCTTCAATGGAACTAAGGGGCCGAGCCCGAACCATGAAAAACAGCCCCAGACTATTATTCCTCCTCCACCAAACCTTACAGTTGGCACTATGCATTCGGGCAGGTGGTGTTCTCCTGGCATCCGCCAAACCCAGATTCGCCCGTCTGACTGCCAGATGGTGAAGCGTGATTCATCACTCCAGAGCGAGTTTCCAATGCTCCAGAGTCCAATGGCGGCAAGCTTTACACCATTCCAGCCAATGCATGGCATTACGCATGGTGATCTTCAGCTTGTGTCCGGCTGCTCAACCATGGAAACCCATTTCATGAAGCTCCCGGCGAACAGTTGTTGTGCCGACGTTGCTTCCAGAGGCAGTTTGGAGCTCGGTCGTGAGTGTTGCATGATTTTTACGCGCGACGCGCTTCAGCACTTGGCGGTCCCGTTCTTTGAGCTTGTGTGGCCTACCACTTCGCGGATGAGCTGTTGTTGCTCTGAGACGTTTCCACTTCACAATAACAGCACTTGCAGTTGACCGGGGCAGCTCCAGCCAGGCAGATGGAATGGTGGCAAAAGTATGACAAACTTACTTGTTGGAAAGGTGGCATCGTTTGACGGTGCCACGTTAAAAAACACTGAGCTCTTCAGTATGGCCCATCATACTGCCAATGTTTGACGATGGAGATTGCATGGCTGTGTGCTTGATTATATATACCTGTCAGCAATGGGTGTGACTGAAACAGCCGAATCCACTAATTAGAAAGGGTGTCCGCATACTTTTGGCCATGTAGTGTATATATAAAGCGCTTCCTAATCACTGACAGACTGATATTAATATTTGGTACCTTCCAGGTGTCATAAAAAGCTTAAATTTGGCATGCCAATGGACATCGAAGCCGGTACACCGGAAAAATCCCAGAACCGTCGGAAACCGTCCGTAAATTAAAAGTTATGCATTGAAAAAAAAACGTAAACGTAAAAAATAAAAATAAATTAAAAACCTCAATCAATATCTAGCATTTGAAAATTGTAATTTCTATAACTGTAAACTGTAGCCTGGTGTTGGCTTATCTGTTAGGGCACAGGCTTTGGATCCTGAGTTCGAATCCCGGCCGATAGCTGAATTAATGCAAGGGGGGTTGACTCAGCCTGTCATCCTTCCGAGGTCGGCAAATTGAGTACCAGCTTGCTGGGATGAATGATCCTGGTGTGTACCCCGGTTTAGAATAGGTACACCGTATCCCTGCACATCGTAAGAGCGTGACCAAGGGTTGGCGTCAGGAAGGGCATCCGGCCATAAAATAAACATTGCCTCAAACAGGGAACCATGATTGTCATGGGGTTCACAAGACCAACCCCCGCTCTAGCAGGGGAAATGGCCTTAAAAGCTTAAAACGATCATTCATATAACTGTAAACTGTGAAATAAAAATAAAAATGTACGTAAAAACAGTAAATGCGTCTGTAAAACAAAAATAGAAAGCTTCTATTGATTATGTACTTACACACAAAGCATGGTTTGTTATTGCGTACACAACGTTTAAGCATACACCACTAATATATACATATACAACAAAGCAACAACAGGCATTTTAAGGCCATTTTCCCTGCAAGAGCTGGGGTTAGCCTATATCTATATATATATATGCATCGTAAATGTATATGTATATACAGTAAAACTTTCTTGAACGCGGTTTTCAATTTATATGCTGAATTAAATGCATCAAAACGTCCCGAACGTGAGGGTGTGTTTCGCATTTACGCGATCGTGGCTGGTGTTTTCCCAAAGATTTATATTATTTTTATTCCTTGTTACTGTACTATACTTTACTTAACCCTTGTCCACACAACAGAGGTCTTCGAAGGCTAAATACAAGGCTAAAAAAAACACCCCTTGTGTGGACAAGGGTTAATTAATATTTAATTTATACATACGATGATACGAGTCGCCACCTGCCGTCATCATGATCTGCAGTTCGATTTTACATTCTGGATTAATTGCGACAAAACGGCCAGCTTTTTCCCAAAGATTTTATTCTTTTTCCTTATTCCTTATTACCTTGCTTCATTACTATTTAATTTATATGCACGCGCGGCACGAGCTGCCACCTGCCGCCATCAAGTGAGCTTACGTCGATCGTGGCTCCCAAAAGACCAAATTTGAACAAACCAGACAAGAAGAGGAGGAAAACCATGACAATGGAGGTCGAACTTGATATCCTGAATAAATTACCATCAGTTTCTGCTTCATCTTTGGCCAGGCAATATGGCGTGAATGAATCGACCATTAGGATGGTACGGGAGACCGAAGATAAAATCCGTTCCAGCGTTCGTGCATTAGCCTCCATCGCAACATCATAGGTCGGCAGGAGAGCCACTCTTGTTGAAAAAATGGAGAAAGGATTGAATGTCTGGATCGAAGATCAGAACCAGAAAACTGCCCCAGTGGATGGGCCCATTAAATTATAAGAAGAAAGGCCATTAGCATCTACAATTACCTGAAGAAGATAATTTATACAGACGATGATACGAGGCGCCACCTGCCGTCATCACGATCGCAGTTCGATTTTACATTCTGGATTAATTGCGACAAAAACGCCGGCGTTATCCCAAAGATTTTGATATCCTGAAATTCGGATTTGATTACATGGAAGAAGAAGAAGTAGAAGACTGTAAAAGTCCCATGGGGAAGAACTGTCCACTGAAGAACTTGTGACCCAGATGTCTCATGAATAAGACAATGAAGAAAATGATGAAGAGCCAGAAAAGGCAGAATTCACCACCAAACTGCTGGAGGACCTCTTCAAGGCAACAAAAACTGCCCGAGAAATTTCTGTAAGAACAGATCCAATTATGGAAAGAAGCCTGAAGTTCATGTGGGTCAAAGAGTCAGCTTTAAATCCCAACACAGAACTTCACAGAGAGTTAAAACAGAAGGCAAAGTAAGTGCCTCGAACACAATTCTTTAGGCCTACTTCAACAGCTACCTGCAGCACTTCAACTCCTTCCACCAGCAAATCATCACCCAAACCTCCAACAACCACCTCACAATAAGGTGAGTTATTTTGCAATAATACAGTACTATTATGATACTAACACTTATTTTAATGTATCTTTAATAATGCCGCACCACTCCATACAAAGAAACATGTAAAAAAAAAAAAAATCAAGAAAGGCTGTTTCAAGGTCAGTTTTTTGGGAGCCTGGAACATATCCCCAATTTCCCCATACGCTTAATGATTCCTCCAACGCGAATTCCTCCAACACAACAACACAAGGTTATCCCAGAACATATCCCCTGCGTTGGAGAAAGTTTTACTGTATGTATATATATATATATATATATATGTACAGTAATGTGAAAAAGTAAGTACACCCCATGTAAAGTTTTGACTTTTTCAACATATTTCAACATACAGCTATTTGATCTTCATTTCAACAATATTGATAGATAAAGGTGATATAATATAACAAATATCATGAAACATTTACATTTTGTAGTCCATTGTATAATTTAAATAAACATAAATGCAAATTTCGCATGTGGAAAAAGTAAGTACACCCCCACATTTATCACTACTTCAAATACCTAAAATTAGAATCAGGTGCACCAGCTCAGGTGCAAATGATTAGAACATCGTTAGAGAGGATCTTGGAGGAACCTGTCTTATTTAAACCTCAGACATTTAGTTTGGTTTGCTCTTTGTTGTTGAAGTGTGCGGCGTCACCATGCCTAGATCAAAAGAGCTCTCTGAGGCCTTCAGAAAGAAGGTTATAGATGCCTACGAGTCTGGGAAGGGATTTAAACAGATCTCCAAACAATTTGAAATCAATCATTCGACTGTCCGGAAGCTCATCTACAAGTGGAGAATATTCCAAACAACTGCCAACTTGTTCAGGCCAGGCCGCCCCAGCAAGTTCAGCCCGAGAGCAGACCGCAAGATGCTGAAATAAGTCTCTAAGAACCCCAGAATGTCATCACGGGACCTACAGGTAGCTCTTGCCACTGTTGATGTCAAAGTGCACGAGTCTACCATTAGAAAGAGGCTGCACAAATTTGATCTACATGGGAGGTGTGCCAGGAGGAAACCTTTGCTATCCAGAAAGAACATCAGGGCAAGACTAAAGTTTGCCAATGAACACGTAGGCAAAGACCAGCACTTCTGGAACAATGTGCTCTGGACAGATGAGTCAAAGGTAGAGCTATTTGGCCACAGTACCAGAAGACATGTTTGGCGAAAACCAAAGACAGCATTTCACCACAAGAACCTGATACCAACTGTAAAGCATGGTGGTGGAAATAATATGGTTTGGGGCAGCTTTGCTGCATCAGCGCCTGGGCAGCTCACTATCATAGAATCCACTATGAATTCTTCATTGCACCAGAGGGTGCTTGAGGATAATGTGAGGCCATCTGTCGGAAAGTTGAAGCTCAACCGAAGGTGGACCTTGCAACATGACAATCACCCTAAACATACCAGTAAATCCACCAAGGAATGGCTGAAAAGAAAGAAATGGAGGGTTCTGGAATGGCCTAGTCAAAGCCCGGATTTGAAATGAGTTGTGCATGCAATTGTGCATGCTGTCCAACAATTTTTTGTTGAATAAATTATTGCCAAGTCAATTCTTCATTGTTTTTTGTTCAATTAGATCACCTTTATCTATAGATACTGTTTAAATGAAGATCAAATATTGATATGTCCACATATGTTAAAAAGATAAAACATTTCATGGGGTGTATTTACTTTTTCTACATGCAAATTTTTGTATTTATGTTTATTTAAATTATACAATGGACTACAAAATGTAAATGTTTCATGATATTTGTTATATTATATCACCTTTATCTATCAATATTGTTGAAATGAAGATCAAATAGCTGTATGTTGAAATATGTTGAAAAAGGCAAAACTTTACATGGGGTGTACTTACTTTTTCACATGACTGTATATATATATATATATGCTGTAGCTCACACACACACACACACACACACACACACACACACACACACACACACACACACACACACACACACACACACACACACTCACAATGTCAACATCAAAAGCATGCAATAGGAAGTGTGTGTGCAATGAGGTGCAATGTGAATGGCAGTGGAGTGTGTAGAAGTGAGTAAAGGAAGCATACGCAGACAGTCACGCTTGTTCTTGGCCAGCTCAAACCCAGGGCGGCATTCACACGCGGCTCCAGCCTTCGGCGTTTCTATGCAGATGTGTTGGCATCCATGTGCTTTGTTCATGCAGTTCATGCCTCCTGGAGAACATGAGGACAGGGAGAGATATCACGTAGGTTTGAGTGAGCCTAATGGTTGGTATATTAGCAGCAACACCAAATAACTTTTAAAATGTCTTGTCCTCCTTGCAAAATGTGCTTCCTGCTTTAACCTAACTCCTAACAAACACACATGATTCACCTTTTAAAATGCCAACCTTGTAAATGAGGTATTTTTCATCCCCTGGGAGCAGCACCTGCTTACTGGTTGTCTATTTGGAGTGGTTCACCTGCACTGCTAATGCAGTGCCTTCTGGAGAATAGTGCTCCAGAAGTAATTGGGGGTGGAGGCACTGTTGTCTCGAAGCAGACCAGTTAACCCCTCCCAGCCCTTTTTGTTCCACGAAGAGACAACTTTTTACATTTGTCTTGTTTCAATCCAAGGGGCTGGTTGTTCTGCTTTTGTTTTCTTTGTGTAGCCCCCAGCTCGAGTGGCCTTCTGGCTTTGCGGCGGGCAATATCCCATAAAAAAAAGATTAAAAGTGCAGGAAGTCTGAATTTGGTCAGGCGACCAGCATACAATGGCCTCTTTTTAACAAACAAGTTAACAACTGACAATATTTTGAACTCAAAGCTTCAACATGGATTCCTTCTCAACAAGTAGCAGCTTATTTATAATAGGATTCTGAGGATAACACGGTGTCCTGTGGCTTCTGGCATATTGCCACGTCAAGCTGTGTGGCCTGCAACCTTGAAAAGCAGAAGAAACAGATTTTAGAAGGTCGGTCTTGCGTAACTTGCTGCCATCATGATGCTGTTGCACGATATGTTTTTCATCAAAAGCCTAAATGTGTTCAGTATGAATGCTTAACAAAAACAAGGCGAGGCGAGAGGGGTCGAGGGGGTGGGGGGGAGTTTGGAGGGGGGATATTGTTGGCTTTGTCTTGTTTTGGCGAGTTACTCTGGATATGCCGCATGTATTGGGCTGCCAATTTAACGTAAACAATACGAATATTAATGTAAACAAATTGACTGCCGTTTTTGCTTTTTAGAAGCTCTTAAATTTGGCCCAAATTTATCAATAGCTAAAAATGGTTTAGTACTATTGTGGAAGATGCCAGTGTCGAGAAAATATTTTTCAGAATCAGTAGAGTCAAAATGTAGAAACTCACGAGAGTCAAAAAAAATTTCTTCAAAGTGCTAACACCAACAATAAATACTGTGCTTGTACACAGTCAAACCACCAAACGAAACTTCCGTGAGATTAATCTCGTTTGGACCCACTTCTTCCCATAACCGGCCCCTTCCTTGGCACGGTGAAACGTGCGCAAAGAAATACAGATATCTATCAAATTCATTGAGCTTATTTTGTCGAATCCTTGACTTAATAAAGTGACCGCATTAGCTATTTATTCAATGCTGGCATCAGCAACATGAGTGATTTAAGTCGAGAGGAAACACCGATACTTTAATCTACCATATAAAACACTGAGTTTGTGTGTTTGTCCAGATGTCTATCCCCCTTCATAATAGGATTCTGAGGAAGGTAGGTTTTAAAGGGTAGGTTTTAACATATATATATATATATATATATATATATATATATAAATATTTCACTTATATCATTTCCATTTAGTGGTCATAATCTTCGATAATTAATCTATGGGGAGAGATCTCTCCAAAGATTTATGAACTTAGTTTGTTTGAGGTTTGTCTCACCTGGCTCATCTCCCTATTGATCAATTTTGATGTTAAATGATGGCATCGCTGAAATGTATTCGGTATGCAACTGAGGCATCCCACTTCACTTTGCTTCTTTTTCATTTCTAAGGTATTGTACCTTAAGAAAGCAGTTATTTTCCATATGAATACAATAAATTATTCGGGTTTTCATGTAAATGTTTTGTGTCGATTTCAAGAATATTACAAGGATATTTTACATGATGTTTCTTCTAAGGATTGAGAAAAAGAATTGAAACTCTTCATTGTCTGATGACCTGTTTATATGAAATCATCTGCAACAATATGAGAAAGTATTTGAGGGTTTTTTTTTTTAACACACCTTTCAAATGGTTAGGAGACTGAGTAGTACCATTACATATTTAGATAATAGCAAAATTAACACACTAAATCTATTTTGTCATTATGTGCTTGTAATCTATCTAAAAGGCTCTTTGTGCAAGCATTGGTGACTGCTGGAAGAAGATAATCTAACTTTAAAAAAATATTATGAACATATTCCATTTGAACAAGCACATTTTTTAATTGTATACAATGTTGAACATCAAGGAAGAGGTGGACCAGAAAGAATAGTGGAAAGCAGAAAAACACACCAAGAGCAGGAAAGAGTGACACTGTGACTTAGTTAGGGTTTGTGGTGCCCAGGGCCAAAGGTCAATAATAGCACCCACAGGCAGTGGCATAGTCAGGAAGTTATATGTGGTGCATATGAAAGAGCTTTAAGTTTCCCCGGCGGGCTCAGCAGCAGAGACCTGCAAGCTGTTCAAAATGTGATTTAGAATATCCTATCTCAAAAAGATCCTTTCTATATTTTTAAGTTTAAAATGCACATCGATTTAGATTTAATTATGATCTCCTGAGTTGATAATTAACTCCAAAGAATCCAGAAAAATTCCCATGTTTCCAAAGGTGCACAATGTTAAGGTGTATAGAGCAGTTTAATAGGTCCTTCCATTCCATGGCATTCTAATTACAAAATAAGCAAGTCAGGAGACGACGATGGTTCACGAGCGAGCGGTATTCAATGACGAAGGACGGACTGTAACCGAAACAGGCCCGGACCGGCCAGGCCCGGAAATGTCAAAACGAAGGTTACTGACCTTGAAATGAGATAGAAAATAATGTATAATCAGTTATGAGGTTAGTTAGCTACACAATACCGAAAATTCGGTGAAAAATGAAATGAAAAAAAAAAAGGGGGGGGGGGGGTGGAGGGGAAAGGAAAAATGAAAAATCGAGCTCCGTGGGACGAGACATGACATTGGCCGAACCAAATATCGAAACCCCTGTCAGATTCCACCAAACCCCTCGGAGAAGATGTAGCTTGAACTCGATTACCCCCTAAAAAGACATATTTTTTGGGCGTGGCTCCGCCCACAATGGGCGCAATACACCCACTCTAGGCAGGACACAACTAGATCATGATATCAACCTCCCACCCAAGTTTCATCAAGATCGGATGATATCATCGGGTAGTTATGCTGCGGACAGACAGACACAGACACACAGACAGACGCACACACATGATGAATATAGTGGTCACTTGATAACTCGTGAACCAATTAAAACTGCGAGCAGTGATGATCCGGGGACCAAGACGCCCCACCCTGATTGGACAATTGCACGCCAGTCATTGACAACGGCAGCCCGGATCAGATTGTTTAAAGTTTGAACTGAATCGATCAAAAAATGAAGGAGATGCATTTTAAAGGTGTGCATCAAATTCAACATGGCTGCCAGGTCACATGACCTATGACATAATATTTAGGATATGCATCCAATCAAGTGATATACTACAAGTGGTCAAAGTTTCAACTCAATCGATCGAAAAATGAAGGCAGAGATACATTTTAAAGGTTTGTATTAAATCCAATATGGCCGCCAAGTCAAGTGACCTATAATGTCATACTGAGGATAAGCATCAAGTGAAGTGGTGTACCATACATGGTCAAAGTTTCAAATTCCTACGATGAACGGTTTGGCCTGTAGTTCACCAACAAATTTCATGGAATCTGAATAATAATAATAACAATAATAATAATAATAATAATAATAATCTTAGCAATTTCAAACGGGTACCAATGGTCCCCTAACAAGAAAGAGCAATCAGAGATTTCAGTCCCCACCAGTACGTGTTTTTAGTGGTTTTTAAGACTTTTGTGTTAAAACAAATATGGCGGCTGAACCACATGACCAATGACGTGTTCATTTCTTTTTTCTCCACCAATTTATCCCGAGATGATGCTCGATAAATTTTATCTTGATCAGATGAAGTTTTGTACTTGTCGAATTATGATGTCATAATGGAGGAGCCGATGACATCACCATTAACATCTGTTGTTCCTCATGGAGAGTTCTTTACAATTTTTTTAAATATTTTTTTCCTATACAGAATCGACGCCCGTGTCGGAGCTAACTCATTGAACATGAAAACATGCACATACACATAAAACATACAATGAAGGTAGCGGGAGACGAGAGGGGGAGAGAGAGGGAAGCACACAAGCACAACAACAGTAGAGAACTGGGACGTCGGTAGATCTGTGGAATGGAGAGTAATTTCAGGAAAGAAGTTGGGGATTGAAAGATGCGGATTCAGGGCGTTTTAACCGGGATAAAAAAGTTCAAGGTTTTGTATGGGGGAAGATGGTGAACAGCCATAAGAGATGGTGGTGAACAGCTGTTCTAAAGACCTGGAGGGAGTAGTGGGATTGAAGAGAGTGTGGGAGATTGTTCCAAGGCAATTTCACAATTGTGTTTTTGTCGAAACTGGTCTTGTATGTACCTATTGGGGTGTCTTTAATAGTATTCTTGGCGTTGGTTTTTTGTACCTGTGTACAGAATCGTCGGTCTTTCTCATCGTGTATTCTGAGGCCTAAGTGTAGTACTAGGCTACTGTGTCCAACCTTGGCTTTAGGCTTTGTTTTTGTCTCAGCGGTTCTCCGATCACGCTGAAATTTTTTTCCGGTCTCTGTTTTCACGGTCTTTTCATCCCATATGTCCTTGTTTTAAAATCTCAAAAAAAAAAAAAAAAAAAAAAAAACCCAAAAACATTTCCTTCCGTTTTTATTCGTTTATTCGTTCTTAGTTGTTCGTTCGTTCATTCTTCGACCATGCTGTTTGTGATCACGTTGTTAAAAAATGTCTCATCTGAACCCTGAAGACCTGTATTCTGTCATATTCTATAACACCTTTTTCTTCTTCTTCTATAAAAGGATGCTTTCGACTTGCTCACCAAATCCATTCATTCCAAAAAAAAATTCCATCTCTTATAGTGCATCTTTCATTCATTCCCTAAACTCTCCAGCACTCCATCCTCCCTCCAGCGTCCTCAAACGTATTTTTGACTCGAATGTCTCAAGAAACTCATTTTGCAATAAATGTTCGTTTCCCATTAATCGTACATTTTTCAAAATCCCATCACCCCAAAATCCCATTTCCCATCACCCCTCCCCTCTAAATCTACCCCCTTGCCCATCCCCTCCAAATCATCCCCATCACCCATCTCTTTCAAATCTTCACCCTTGCCCCTCCCCTCCAAATCTTCCCAATCACCCATTCCTTTCAAATCTCCCCCCATACCCCTCCCCTCCGAGACTCTCCCTCACTCCTCCCCTCCTAGACTCCCCTCTCACCCCTCCCCCTCAAAGCGTCCTCCCCGCTTCTTCCCCCTTCCAACTTTCACCTTCATCTCCCTCAACCTTCTGCCTCGCTCTTCCCCCTCGTCAAATAACACCTCACTGCACCTCTCCCAATCACCATCAAACCTTTTGTCTGCCCCATCCTTCCCTTTCTCCGAGCTATTCTGTAATCTCTGACACACCTTCAACAGCTCTCCCTACCTCTTCCTCCTCTTCCACATCTTACCCTACCGCTCCCCCCCCCCCCTGTTCTGTATCCGATGCTCCCCCTTCCTCTTCCTTAACAGTATGGACCTCAAACATCCGGGGCCTTCGCTCAAACATGTCTGATCTCTCCATACAGGTTGCTTCTGACAAACCAGACGTGATCTGCTTAACAGAAACTTTCCTCCTTCACGATGTCTCTGATTCCTTGGTATCTCTCCCAGGTTACTCCCTACTCCGGTATGATAGACCTGAGCCTCGTCCTGGAGGTGGGGTTGCTATCTTTATAAAAAACTCTCTTCCTCACTCGCCCTGCACTGCCCTCTCTCCACCTCACCCCCAGGAATACCTTTGGCTACGGCTTCCCCTTCGCTCCCACCTTTTGTTCATATGTGTGTTGTACCGTCCACCAAACAGTGATGACTCCATCTTCATCTCGCTGTCTGAGAATATGGACCAACTTCTATCTACCCATCCCAACTCTCTCTTCCTCATATGTGGTGATTTCAACTGTCACCATGCCAGTTGGCTGGGTGTGGGTACCTCTCTCACCAGCCATGGCTCTTCAGCAAAGGACTTCTGTGACTCACTGGGACTGACACAAACTGTCAATTTCCCGACCCGGATTTCAGTCAACGGAGCATCTTCTCTTCTGGACTTGTTATGACTAGCTTCCCTGAAAATGTCTGCTGCTCTTCTTCTGCTCCAATCGGCTCTTCTGATCATGTGCTTGTTAAAGTGGACATCTCTCTGACCATTCTCAGAGAGCCTCCTCAGCGTCGACGAGTCTGGCATTTCACTCAGGCCAACTGGCACGGTCTTCAAGCAGCCATCAATCATCTGGACTGGTCTCCCATCTCTACTGCCTCTGACATAAATTCTTCCTGGGAATTCTTCCAAAGCAAACTGCTCTCTCTCATGCACAGATTTATCCCATCTCGTCTTCTGTTGTCATACCCTTCCTCCCGTCCATGGTACACGGAATCTTGTGGTGAGGCTATTGCCCAGAAACAACTTGCTTTCGTCTCCTGGAAAGCAAATCCAACGGAAGGAAATCTCATTTCCTTTCACAAAGCCCGAAACAAGTGTGTGTCCACGCTCAGGAGAGCCAGGAAACAATATCTCTCCGTTCTCAGGACCGAACTCTCTTATCTGTCTCCCTCTTCCAAATCCTGGTGGCGTCTGGTCAAATCTGTTTCTGGTGTTTGTTCCCCCTCCATCCCCTCCCTCACCTCAAATGGCCACACGGCTGACTCCGCACGCGAAAAAGCTGAATGCCTCAACTCTGTGTTTGCCTCTAAATCTTGTGTCCCAAACCCATCCCTCTCTGTACCCACCATACCCAGTCGTACCCAGCTGCTCCTGGACTCTGTGTCCTTTCCTCCTGACAAGGTGGAAAAGTTTCTGTCAACCCTCGACTCGGATTCTGCAACTGGACCTGACGGCATCAGCCCACGGGTCCTAAAATCCTGTTCTTCCGCTCTTTCACTCCCTCTCTCTGTTCTCTTCACCCTCTCTTTTGCTCAAGGTCATCTTCCATCTGCTTGGAAATCTGCCAACATCACCGCTTTGCACAAAAAAGGTGTAAAAACAGATCCCAGCAACTACAGACCAATCAGCCTTCTCCCAATTATCAGCAAAGTCATGGAATCCATCATTGCTTCAGATATGAAATCTTTCCTCTTCTCCAATGGCTTGATCTCTGATCATCAATTTGGTTTCAGACATGGACACTCTACTCTGGACATGCTGCTTCTGCTTTCTCAACAATGGATGGAGGTCCTCAATGCCAAACAGGAAATTAGAGCAGTCTCCCTTGACATATCACGTGCCTTCGATACGGTCTGGCACCCCGCTCTGCTCACCAAACTCTCCTCTTTTGGTATCCATGGAAATCTCCACGCATGGCTGGCGGACTTCCTCTCTAGTCGTAGTCAACGTGTGGCCCTGAATGGGTTTCTCTCATCTCCTCTTCCTGTTCAGGCTGGAGTTCCACAAGGCAGTGTTCTAGGCCCTGTCCTTTTTCTGGTCTTCATCAATGATCTCTCTGACTCTCTTGAAAATCCTCTGTATCTCTTTGCTGATGACTCTACTCTCTGTCGCTCCATTCTTCATCCCTCAGATCGGCAGTCTGCTGCCTCCTCACTCTCTGCAGACCTGGACAAAATCACAGACTGGGCAAACAAGTGGAACATGTCTTTCAATCCTGACAAATCTCACACTCTTACGATGTCTCTCCGAAAAGACTGACTGGACAACCCTCCCATCCACTTTCTGAATAATCCTCTCCAAGAAGTTCTGTCACTCAAGCTTTTGGGTCTCACTATCTGCCATGATCTTTCCTGGGAAAACCACATTTCAAATCTGGCCTCCAAAGCCAGTCGCCGACTGGGCATCCTCCGTCGTGCGAAGTCCTTCCTTGGCACACCTGAGCTCCTCACCACATACAAGGCTTTCATCCGCAGCTCAATGGAATACTGCTCTCCCCTCTGGGCTGGTGCTCCTGCCTCACACCTAGCTCGTCTTCACGCTGTTGAATCCAAAGCATTCAGAATCATTGGAATCTCCCGCGATGAAGCTAACTCCAAGGGCCTCTCACTCACTCACCGCAGGCAGGTTGGTGGTCTTTCCATCTTCTACCGACTCCTCTCTGGCCTTGCCCCCCCAGCTCTCTCTGGGCTCTGTCCCGCAAATATTCCTACAGGTCGCACAAGATCTGCCTGCAACCCTCTTATGGTCAAACTGCCAAAATCAAGACTCTCTGCTCACCTTCACTCCTTCATTCCTCTTTTCTCCCGCCTCTGGAACAAACTCCCTCACTCTCTTCAATCCCACTCCACCCTCCAGGTCTTTAAAACAGCTGTTCACCACCATCTCTTATCTTCCCCCATCCAAAACCTTGATCTTTTCTACCCCCGCTAATTTCACCCCAATTCCACTTTTTTGAAATACCAACTTCTGTCCTGGAAGTCATTGGTGTCCTTGTGTTTTATACTTCTCCCTCCACCCCCCCCCCTTCCCATGCCTCCTCCCCCCAAGCCCTCTCCCTTCCACACATCTCCCTGCTCTCAAATGTTGTGTTTGTGTGCTTCACCTTCTCTCCCCATCTTGTTTTCCGCTCCCGCTTTTTATATATTTTGTTTGTCTGGTTGATTTGTTTGTGAAGTAAATGTTAGCTCTTTCACGAGCCTCGATTCAGTATACAAAAAAAAAAAAAAAAAAAAGGAGAAAATAGCAATGAAAGAGTGAAGGTGAGCAGATAGTTTTGATTTTGGCAGTTTCACCAGAAGAGGGTTGCTGGCAGATCTTGTGCGTCCTGCAGGAATATTTGGGGGGCAGAGCATGAACAGAGCCAGGCGGACGGAGCAAGCCCGGAGAGGAGTCAGAATCAGCTTCATTGCGGGAGATTCCAATGAATCTGAATGCTTTAGATTCAACCTCGTGAAGCCGAGCTAGGTGTGAGGCAGGAGCACCAGCCCAGAGGGGAGAGCAGTATTCCATTGAGATGAAAGCCTTGTATGTGGTGAAGAGCTCAGGTGTGCCCAGAAAGGACTTCGCAAGACGGAGGATGCCCAGTCGGCAACTAGCTTTGGAGGCCAGCTTGGAAATGTGTTTTTCCCAGGAAAGATTATGGCATATAGTTAGACCCAAAAGATTGAGTGACAGAACTTATTTGAGAGGATTGTTGAGAAAGTAGATGGGAGGTTTGTCCAGACGGTCTTTTCGGATAGACAAAGTGAGAGTGTGAGATTTGTCAGGATTGAAAGACATGTTCCACTTGTTTGACCAGTTTGTGATGTTATCCAGATCTGCAGAAAGTGAAGAGGCTGCTGCCTGCTGATCTGAGGGATGAGATATTGAGCAGCAGAGAGCGGAGTCAGCAGCAAAGAGATAGAGAGGATTTTCCAGAGAGTCTGAGAGATCATTTATGAAGATCAGAAAAAGCACAGGGCCAAGAACACTGCCTTGAGGAACTCCAGCCTGAACAGGAAGGGGAGATGAGAGAAATCCATTCAGGGCTACACGTTGACTACAACCAGAGAGGAGGTCTGCAAGACATGCGTGGAGGTTTCCCTGGATAGCATAGGAGGAGAGTTTGGTGAGCATGTCAGGGTGCCACACCATATTGAAGGCACAAGATATGTCAAGGGAGTCAGCTCTGATTTCCTGTTTGGCATTGAGGACCTCCATCCATTGTTGAGACAGTAGAAGCAGTATGTCCAGAGTAGAATGACCTGGTCTGAATCCAAATTGATGATCCGAGATCAAGCTATTGGAGAACAGGAGGGATTTGATGTCAGAAGCACTGATGGATTCCATGACCTTGCTGATTATTGGGAGCAGGGTGATTGGTCCGTAGTTGCAAGGATCTGAAACAACAGTCGAGAACAGGGCCGTGTCTCAATGAGATGTGATCTTAACCTTCCCCCCCCCCCCCCACAATTTTTTCCATGGAGTAGTTTCGGAAATATAGAGGTGCAAAGTTTTTTGTTTTTTCCAGGATGACGCCCGTAACACGTGACCGATGATGTCATAATTATCATTCAAAAATTCTACAGGATGAGGCGCAGCTATGGTGAAAACTTTCTGTCAATCTGACCAACAGTTGCAGAGAAAATCATATTTATTATGTGTGGACAAACAAACAGACAAACAAACAGACTCAAATGCAATACCCTCTCCTCTGGCGAGTGTAATAACAAAAGCAATGATAACATGCCAACAAAGCATTTATGAATTAATACTGTTATGAATTTGGGTAGAGGAATATCTAGAGCCAGATAGATCTGTATAGGTAGGTATCCGACTGTCGCGATAGGGAATCTACTTGTAATAAGTTTTATGTTTATTCTGGTTTGTAGGGATAAGCTGTATTGGTGTCCCCGCCACGAGGGAGCAGGGCGTGCTAAATAGTGCAGGCCTTATGGATAAGATTCCTTTGTTCGTCGTCCCCTCTATCGTCAAACCTGTGTCCCTTATGGCAACGCACTCATATAAACACTTAGATAGGTCCTTAGTGTGCAACAGTAATTAAATTCCCTTCCCTTACAAAGACTGTGGAAGACAAACAGGCAACGGCCGCGTACAACACCGGCGTTGGCGTCAGACACCGGGCAGGCTGGGAACCACGCCCAGGAGGACTGTGATTGGTTGGGGCGGAAGGCGCGAACCTTGAGAGAATCAGCGCGGAAGGCGCGAGGAGGTTCGGCAGACGGCGGGAAGCTACGAGGCTCTGGTTGGTGGTGCGCCAAAACTGACGTCACTTGCCAAGTTACAAAAGGACTCGCTGGTGGGATTCTGGCGGGATGCCATGCTGCTGAGACTCTAACAGCCAAACAGTTCAATCTTGGTTTCATCAGACCAGAAAATCTTGTTTCTCACAGTCTGAGAGTCCTTGAGGTGCTTTTTTACAAACTCCAAGCGGGCTTTCATGTGTCGTTCACTGAGGAGAGGCTTCCGTCTGGCCACTCTGCCATAAAGCCCAGATCGGTGGAGTGTTGCAGTGATGGTTGTCCTTCTGGAAGTTTCTCCCATCTCCACATAGGATCTCTGGAGCTCAGCCAGAGTGACCACCGGGTTCTTGGTCACCTCTCTTACCAAGGCCCTTCTCCCCCGATTGATCAGTTTGGCCGGGTGGCCAGCTCTACGAAATGTCCTGGTTGTTCCAAACTTCTTCCATTTAAGAATTATGGAGGCCACTGTGCTCTTGGGAACCTTCAATGCAGCAGAGATTTTTTTGTCGGCTTCCCCACATCTGTGCCTCGACACAATCCTGTCTCTGAGCTCTGCAGGCAGTTCCTTCGACCTCATGGCTTGGTTTTTGCTCTGATATGCATTGTCAGCTGTGAGACCTTATATAGACAGGTGTGTGCCTTTCCAAATCATGTCCAATCAATTGAATTTACCACAGGTGGACTCCAATCACGGTGTAGAAACATCTCAAAGATGATCAAGAGAATTGGGAGGCACCTGAGCTAAATTTCAAGTGTCATAGCAAAGGGTATGAATACTTATGTCAATGTGATATTTCAGTTTTTTCTTTTTAATAAATTTGTAAAACTTTCTAAAATCCTGTTTTCTCTTTGTCATTATTGGTTATTGATTGTAGATTGATGAGGGAAAAAATGAATTTAAACGATTTAAGCACAAGGCTGCAACATAACAAAATGTGAAAAAAGTGAAGGGGTCTGAATACTTTCTGAATGCACTGTAGACGACAGTAGATGGTCAGATGCGATCATGGATGCGATAAGCTTTTATGTTTGTGGTTAATTGTGGTTAACATGTTTGTGGTTAATAATATTTTAAACTTCTCATAAAGGTTTTTCACGAAATGCCACGAGAAGCTATTTATTCACGTTAATACGGTGTTTGTCCAAGGAGGAAACCCCTTGGGGAGAGGGGATATTATTAGTATTAATATTGTTTGGTAATAACATTAATATTATGCTTTTATCATGAGTGTTATTAATTTTGTTATTAAAAGCCGCCTTGGAAAAACGCCACGATAAGCTATATTAATACGACTATACACCTCAACACGCAATCCCCTTGGCAGGGAAAACCCCCTTTTTGGGGGGGTGGGGGGGGGGGGGGGGGGGGAGGAGGAAGGTGCGGAAGGCAGTTAAATCGCTACAACCTCCTTCGTTTGACCCTTAGTCTCGCTGTCAAGTTTGGCTGCGATTGGATAAGTAATGACAGCATGTATCCCAGTCCGATAGACAGACAACAAATTGTGGATTTTACTCTGATTAGATAAAAGTTTCAGGAAAAAAACTTTTAACAAGTATTATATCTTTTCAAGCTGCATTGATAACTGCTTAATAATGGCCAATGAACAGAATATATTCATGTGCATGAAATTTTCAGCTCAACTAATGCCAAATTTTTACATTTCTAGATAAATCATCTCAAAAATAGTTCTTTCTGCTTATCAAACAAAACTCCAGAATTGAGCTAGCACGTCATGGGCACTCCAAAAACAAGGTACAGATTACATTTGAATCATGTCCATTTGAATAATTAGCTCTTTTACTTGTCCACATTTCTTGATCAAGTCCCACTTCAGCATTTCTCTTATTTCTTCTGAATGATTCTTCTCCTCCTCTTCCCTTCATAATAGGCGAGGTCCAATGGTACAAAGCTTCTGCCCCGTCTTGACCATAATACTCCTCCACTCCCCTCTGTCCTCAGGCAACTCTCTCCACTCTCCAACCACCCCCACCTTCCTGATATCCCTCTTCACACAATCCTCCCATCTCAACTGCGGTCTTCCTCTTTTCCTCCGACCTTGTTCCCTCAACTCATCCGCTCTCTTTCCCATTCACACCAAGTGTCCAGCCCCTCTCAGCTGGCATTACACCAATCTCCCCTTCAAGCTCATCTGCACACCAATCTCCCTCAGTTCATCCATCCACCTTTTATCCACCATCTTCAGCCCCGCAATTCTCATCACCCAAATGTTCTCGCAAACCTGCAGCCTCTGTTGTTGTCTCTCTGTCAGTACCACTGTCTGCAGACCGTAAAGGTAGACTGGCATGTCATATGACATCAGATCCATCAGATCCAGACACACACATCAGATCTTCATATCTTTCTGTCTGCCATTAATCTTTCAAATCTCCTCCACCCATTCACACCAACCTGAATCCTCCTCCGCACCTCCACATCCGACTTACCATCACTGGTCATTGTCCTCCCCCCCCCACCCCCACCCCCAGATACTCATTTCCGTCTGATTTCCTTCCCCTCTAACCTGATATTCATTTCTTTCCTCAGCTGCCCTACCCACATCACCTCAGTCTTATCCAAACTCATCTTCAGCCCTTTCTTCCCAAATGCTTCCTTCGACTCCCCCAGCATTTCCTGCATCACCCACCCACTCTCCTTTACAGCCAGATCGTCCGCAGCTTAACCGAATTAAGTTCATATAATCCAACTTTGTCAGCCAAATTTTTCAAATAAATACAACAGCTGAATAATTGATTGTTTGATTTTAAAAAATCACGAGAGCTCTGATGTTTCTGAGACAAATACCCTGGAGAGCTCCTTGATAGAAAATGAGAGTGCAGAGCTCAAGGAATGTAACAAAATGGAAACGGCGGTGAAGCAGAAATGAATGTGATATATATATATATATATGTATGTATATGTATATGTATGTATATATATATATATATATATATATATATATATATATATATATATATATATATATATATATATATATATATATATATATATATATATGTCTATATATATATATAAAACACAGTTTGTGTGTATGTGTGTGTGTGTGTGTGTGTGTGTGTGTAATGTTACCAATAGACTCCTAAACGGAGAGGCTCACGTACTTGATATTTGGCACAGACATGGCCATTGAGCCTGGTAAGAACATGGCCGACCTAAAAATTTATTTCATAATATTTTTTTACCATATTTTTACCTCAGCGCATTTCAGCGAGGAATATTATGACCGGAATGGCAGAGCAGCGCGCTGATTCGCTCAGAGCGATCACGTGATGTTCCAACTTTGCCGCCACAATCTCACAGTTATGCGTTCGCACGTAATTCAGTTTTTTCACATTTTAGCAAGGAACATTGCCATTCACACCACATAGGTTTTTTTTTCTTTCATCTTTAGATCCATATTTTTTGCCATAACGTAGTGCATTATGCCTCTCTCGAGCTCGAGTTAGCCAATCACCTGGGAGCATGAGGCCACGTTGGCCACGCCCACGACACGACGCAGAGTTGCAATCGATCGCTCAGAGCGATCAAGTGATGTTCCTTGCCGCGCGATTTCGTGTTTTCATATTTCAGCGAGGAACATTGCCATTCACACCACATAGGTTTTTTTTTCTTTCATCTTTAGATCCATATTTTTTTTCAGCGAGGAATATTATACACGGAATCTGAATCGGTGGCAGAGCAGCGCGCTGATTCGACGATTTGCGCACCTCCCCTCCCCCCCTCCCCCTCCAACTCCCCATCCCCTCCCCCCCTCCCCCCTCCCCCTCGCCTCCCCCCCCTCCCCCTCCCCCCCCTCCCCTCCTCCTCCCCTCCCCTTCCCCCTCCCCTCCCACCCCTCTCCTCTCCCATCCCTCCCCCTCCCCCCCCCTCTCCTCCCCTCCCCCCTCCCCCTCCCCCCCTCTCCTCCCCTCCCCCCTCCCCCTCCCCTTTCAGATCGTTAGACGTACAATCGGGCCCCGACGGGTTGCACGTATTCGCAGTTGATAAATTGTGACCTGCTTCTCCATTCGCAGCCCTGTATCTCACATATTCGGGGGTTTTCGCGGGAGCAAAAAAAATAATTCCACAAGCCGCAAGCATGACAGTTCTAAAACATATCTTCCACCAGCCACACCCAAAGCAACTGGACATGCACAGACACATATCTTTCACAAGACGCAAGCATGACCTGCTTCTACATTCGCAGCCCTGTGCTTTGCATTTTTTATGGCTCTTTGCGGCCACATGAAAATATTTTAGCCGCACTATAAGCCAGTTTCGCAGGATATCCCACCATTCACACTGTGAACATAGCTTCGTGAGATATCCCACCATTCGCACTGTGAACATAGCTTCCCGGGATATCCCAATATTCGCACTGTGAACATAGCTTCGCAAGATATCCCACCATTCACATTGAAAACATAGCTTCGCAAGATATCCCACCATTCACATTGAAAACATAGCTTCGTGGGATATCCCACCATTCACATTGAAAACATAGCTTCGCAGCATAACCCACCATTCACACTGTAAACATAGCTTTGCGGGATATTCTACCATTCACACTGTGAACATAACTCCACGGGATATCCCACCATTCACACTGTGAACATAGCTCCACGGGATATCCCCACATTCACACTGTGAACAAAGCTTGGTGGGAGGATAATCCCACCAGCTGCGTAACATATCATCCACCGTGAGTTCCTGCGCAGAATGAAAACACTCCACCGCATCTATTATTGCAATTAGCCGTCTCATTTTTCCCCATTGAAGCAATGCCCTGACATTCGTAGATTTTCCTCGACATTCGCTGTATTTTCCACGAATCAGGAACCGCTGGGAACCCCCTTTTCCCACTGAAACATTGCCCCTTTTCCCACTGAAACTGAAATGTAAAGATTAACTTATTAGATTTTGGGGTCAAAGGCCAAATAAAAGGTCAAATCTGTAATAGGTCTATAACTTGAGAACGGCTGAAATGATCTAATTCAAACTTGGTACAGGTATTGTTACGTGCTCCTCCCTGACCCCCCTGGTCACGGTGTACCTCCGAGCCCCGAGAGGAGTCACGGCAGAACAATGTGTTATTCTGTGTCAAAAACAATGGTGAAACCACACCAATTGTTACCAACAAACAAATATTGTATTAAAAATCACACAAGAATAACAGTACAACAATAATAGCAATCAAAAGTACAATCAATGTATATCTTATGATGGTACCATCAGGTAGTATAACGTAACTCACTGTGTGCCAAGTGAGCATAACAAGAACATTCCCCAATGTCTCTTATTCCCGGCTTCAAGACGAAGTTGATTCGCTCCAGCGATCACGAGAACGATGTCCAATCGAGACCAGAATCCCGTGCGGATGGCAAGGGCAGTCACCCAGCCGAAGCTGTACAAAGGCGCCCTCAAGGCGACTGGGAAATCCAAAGGCGCCCTACAGGCGACTGAGAGATCAGACCCTCGGGTATGGACGAATTAGCCTTCAAAAAGCCACGTCACACACACGCCCCAGATCGACGTCTGAATGCGGTGAGAATTGTCGAAAAGAAACGAAACCGCGAGCGAAGCACAAGTCCTGCGCGAGTCAAAATGGCCGACGGCCCGGTCTTGAGACGTACCGGCCCGACGCTAATTCTCCTCGGAATCCAACGCGCAAAACCTGACACGCAGGTTGATCGATCACAGCGATGACAACTCTGTCACAGGAATTTCCTATCCCGGAAACCCGAAAGTTCGCCAGTGACTCTAGCTCACCAACGTTAGTTTCAGAACTCGGAGCAACTCGGCTTTCTTGTCCGACTCGACTCGCTCCGCCCTCTTTCTTCCTTTCGCTTTGTCGTCATCCGGTTCCTGTTTCATTTAAAACCTTAATCTTTTATCTTTTGAAAACAGTTCATGGACAATAAACCTTTTGAACACATTAATAGTATACGGAATCAGAAATATTTACAGTGGATGCAAACCACCACAACGGAAGTGACGAATCCGTAACACTTCCCCCTCTCAAGAAAGAAAGTTTGAACATAGTGAAAACTTTCTTTGCAGGCCAAAAACATTTTTTGAATGAAGGTTAAGGGGTTGTGATCAAAAATCCAAAGTCAAGCAAATGTATAGCACGTTTTAGGGAGGCCGAGCTGAGAGCCAGGTTTCATGGTGGTTGGGTGGGGAGGCCTGGAAGTATTCACTACATGGACGCCTTTAGGAACGTGGAGTTCACGGTTAATACATGTAGGAATCTTAGCTCGGCTGCTCCGCAGCATTCAGTGCTTCAGACTCTTCCTAACTTTCATAATAATCACGGTTGGAGCTCTTGTCACTGTAGTCACGTGAATAGCGGTCTCCTTCTCGGCCACTACCCTGATAATCATCCCTTCGGGAGCTGCAGTAACTCTGGGAGGCTCCATAGTCATCTTGATTGCGGCCACCACCAAAACTACTACTTCCACCCCGGGAGCCATAGCCACCCCTGAAACTACCTCCACGTTTTCCTCCTCTGTAGCCCCCTCGACGCCCATGGCCTGCCTTCTCTACTATTAAGGTCCGACCATCCAAATCCTTGCCATTCAAATCCTTTTCTGCATCTTTGGCATCCTTTGTGTTTTCAAACGTGACAAAGCCAAACCCTCTTGACTTTTGCGTCTCCCTGTCTTTTATCAGCAGCACTTCCAAGAGCGGTCCATATTGGCCGAAGACAGAGTCCAGAACAACTTCCCTTGTTCTGAAGTTCAGTCCACCTACAAAGAGCTTGCCAACATTGCCTCCATCCATGACTTGTGTGTGCTGACACTTAGTTTTTGGGTACTTGACAAGACGTGCCTGTGCAAAGCGTGACGTCAGTACCTTCCTCTTCTCTTCAGAGCGCTTCCTACCCATAGCACGAGTCGCGGCACAGGATGGAAAGATACCCGGAATCTTCTGCTCTAACTGTGCAGTGTTATTTTCCATGCTAGGCTTTTAAACAAACATCGGGTTACCAGAGACTTGACCACCGGCCAAATCATTCCCGATAACAAAAGATATTCCCTCTACAGGTAGAGTGGCTTGTAAACCGACGGTGACCGGTCCTGACACCAAATCAGACTTTAAATGGATGACATGAAGTGGAGCTTTAACACAGCCACCAACCCCCTGTAAAAGAACACTAACACCAGTTGCCATCTTCTCTGACAAGGTAAAAATGCCTTCAAGCATTAAAGACTGATGTGCTCCTGTGTCCCTCAATACCCTAACAGGTCTCTGGTTAGTCAAGTCTCCATTCAGTGACACAAACCCCTCTGAAATAAAAGGTTTGTAACCCTCTTGAACAAGGTCGTTCAGTGATGCCGTAACTTTGGCATGGGACCCTTCACAAGGCACTGTCCTCCAAGGACGATTTCTCGCATTTGCCAATGCATTCGGAGTTGTACTAGTCTGACTCCGCTCCTGATTTTTCCTTTCCAGGGCATAACATTGGGACATCAAGTGTCCAGGTTTCTTGCAAAAAGCGCAAGTAGGCCTGGAGGAAAAACTCGTGGTCTGCCTCGAGCCTCCCGGAAGATAAGTCTGTCTTGGAACTGTAGTCTTCTGATCCCTAAAAGTCGCGGTATCAGATTTGTCCTCATAGTCATCTCTAGGCCGCCCCCATGAATATTCGTCCTCCGCACCGGATGTACCATAACTCCCCTGGCGAACTCTAGGCGGGAAGTTAGGTTTGTGGAACCCCATCCTGTGTGTCAAGGCATAGTCATCAGCCACGATTGCTGCCTCACACAACTCTGGTACCTTCCTTTCCTCCAGATGTACTTTAATGTCCCCGTGGACACACTGTTTGAATTCCTCCACCAAGATCAATTGTCGCAACAGTTTGAAGTCTTTCCCAATCCCTTTCGAATCACACCACCGATCAAACATGGTTTCCTTCATTCTGGCAAACTCCACATGGGTCTCACTCTCCCTCTTCCTGGCATTGCGGAATTTTTGCCGGTAAGCTTCAGGGACGAATTCATCGGCTTTGAGAATGGCATTCTTCACTTCCTCATAATGTATACATTTGTCAATCGGTAAAGCCGAAAATATATCTTGAGCTTTACCCACCAGAACACTTTGCACTAACATAGTCCAGGACCCCACAGGCCATTTTAGCATTTGAGCCACTTTCTCAAAGTGTAAAAAAAACTTGGCTACCTCCTTTTCATTGAAGGGTGGATCCAGCCTCACATGCTTACCAACATCCCAGGTGTTCTGACTCGTTGTCGAACCAGCCGGCATGGATGCTACCTCTCGCCATTCTCTCATTAATTCCAGTTCCTTGAGTTTAATTCCCTCTGACACTCCATGTCACGTTCCTTTAACTCCCTTTCGGCTCTTCTTTCCTCTGCTCGTTTCTCCTCGAGGTCTCGTTCCTGTTCTACTCTTTTTTTCCATGAGTTCCCTTTCAACTCTCCTTTCCTCTGCTCTTCTTTCTTCTTCAGCTCTCCTTTCCTCTGCTCTTCTGTCCTCGGCTTCTCGTTCCTGTTCTACTCTTCTTTCCAAGAGTTCTCTTTCAGCTCTCCTTTCCTCTGCTCTTCTCTCCTCGGCTTTCCATTCCAACTCTTTTAACCTTTCCTGGCTCTGCAGTTGCATCTCCATTTTCCGGAGCTCCACATTTTCTTTTTCCTCGGGTAACCAATCCACGGCTACCTCTGTCCATGTTCCCTGTCCCACCAGAGATTCTACCACCAATGTCTGCATCTCTGCTTTCTTCATATGAGCTCGGACCTGCAAGTTAAAATGTTTGGCCAATCTCAAGAGTTCCGATCTTTTTAACGCTAGGAACTGTGCCTCATTAGGGGATGCCGCAAACTTTTCTGCGTCAAACACCATGGTGACTATTAGTTAACACCTGTTAACCTTCACACAAAAATTTCCAAATTTTTGAAAAATTTGGGAATGTTAGAAAAATTCAAAATTTGGGAATGCGAGGGAATTCTATCCCGGACGAATGTTATTAGGGAATTTAATCCCGGACGGATGTTATTAGGGAATTTAATCCCGGACGAGCCCCCAATTTCTGTTACGTGCTCCTCCCCGACCCCCCTGGTACCTCCGAGCCCCTAGAGGAGTCACGGCAGAACTATGTGTTATTCTGTGTCAAAAATCAATGGTGAAACCACACCAATTGTTACCAACAAACAAATATTGTATTAAAAATCACACAAGAATAACAGTACAACAATAACAGCAATCAAAAGTACAATCAATGTATAACTTATGATGGTACCATCAGCTAATATAAAAGTAACTCGCTGTGCGCCAAGTGAGCGTAACAAGAACATTCCCCAATGTCTCTTATTCCTGGCTTCAAGACGAAGTTAATTCGCTCCAACGATCGCTAGAACGATGTCCAATTGAGACCAGAATCCCGTGCGGATGGCAAGGGCAGTCACCCAGCCGAAGCTGTACAAAGGCGCCCTCAAGGCGACTGGGAAATCCAAAGGCGCCCTACAGGCGACTGAGAGATCACACCCTTGGGTATGGACGAATTAGCCTTCAAAAAGCCACGTCACACACACGCCCCAGATCGACGTCTGAATGCGGTGAGAATTGTCGAAAAGAAACGAAACCGCGAGCGAAGCACAAGTCCTGCGCGAGTCAAAATGGCCGACGGCCCGGTCTTGAGACGTACCGGCCCGGCGCTAATTCTCCTCGGAATCCAACGCCCAAAACCTGACACGCAGGTTGATCGATCACAGCGATGACAACTCTGTCACAGGAATTTCCTATCCCTGAAACCCGAAAGTTCGCTAGTGACTCTAGCTTGCCAACGTTCGTTTCAGAACTCGGAGCAACTCGGCTTTCTTGTCCGACTCGATTTGCTCCGCCCTCTTTCTTCCATTCGCTTTGTCGTCATCCGGTTCCTGTTTCATTTAAAACCTTAACCTTTTATCTTTTGAAAACAGTTCATGGACAATAAACCTTTTGAACACAATATTAGTATACGGAAGCAGAAATATTTACAGTGGATGCAAACCACCACAACGGAAGTGACGAATCCGTAACAGTATGTATAATATTGTAAAGATTAAGTGATTAGATTTTGGGGTCAAAGGTCAAATCTGTAATAGGTCTAAAACTTGAGAACGGCTGAAGTGATATAATTAAAACTTAGTACAGGTATGTATAATATTGTAAAGATTAAGTGATTAGATTTTGGGGTCAAAGGTCAAATCTGTGATAGGTCTATAACTTGAGAATGGCTGAAGTGATCGAATTCAAACTTAGTACAGGTATGGATAATATTGTAAAGATTAAGTGATTCGATTTTGGGGTCAAAGGTCAAAGTCTGTAATAGGTCTATAACTTGAGAATGGCTAAAGGGATCTAATTCAAACTTGGTACAGATATGTATAATGATGTAGAGATTAACTGATTAGATTTTGGGGGTCCCATGGTCAAAGGCTAAAGCTCAGAGGTCATGTCAGGTAAAAATGTGAGAACTTGTGAACAGCTGAAGGGATTTAAATTAAAACTTGGTGCAGGTATGTATAATGATGTAATAATGTAGGCGGAGGCATGATAATGTAGGCAGTCGACGTCGTGACGTCAAAGAGTGCCGTTCTAGTTTTTAAAAATGATCTTACATAATTGTTGTTGTCAGGTCAAACCAAATAAACCAAATACTGCATTGTTGTCAAACCAAATACTGCATGGGAGTTTCAAAAGTGTTTCAAAAGCAGTATTGTTAAAAAGAAAACTAGAACGGCACTCCGTAGAGCGCATACCTCCACCAGGCTGAACAGTTTATGTTTTGTATCCCACTGATGGGCAGGACCTGGATTCAGACCTGAACCAAAATCTAATCGGCTTGTTCTTGTCAACTAACCAACTCATCCACCAAGTTTAGTCATAACTCGTCCATAACTTTTTAAATATAATGTTGTATATTGCTTTTCACTGTCCCTGGTCCCTGGTGTTGGGCTAGCGGCTAGGGTGCCGGCTTAGGATCCTAGGATCCTGGGTTCGAATCCCGGTCAATCGCTGAATTAACGCCAGGGGGGTTGACTCAGCCTGTCATCCTTCCGAGGTCGGCAAATTGAGTACCAGTTCACTGGTAATTCCCTGCTTGTCGTTAAAGGCGGCAAAAAGGGTTGGCGTCAGGAAGGGCATCCGGCCGTAAAACATTGCTTCAAAAAGGGGACCGAAAAACAACAACAACCACAGTTCCTGAAAAAGGCCAACCCCCGCTTGCGGGGAAAAATGGCCTCTAAAGGTGTTTTTTTTTAAATTTATATTGCTTTTCACCCGATCTCTCAATGGTGAAGAATCACTTAGCAATTAAATAATTCTCGTATCCGAATCCATATTCAGATTTTCACCAAAATGGAATTGATTTGTCCTTGTCACACACCCAATCAGTCCACCTAGTTTCGTCCAAATCCCTCAGTAACTTTTTGAAATATCCTGCTATTTATAGTTTTTGGCCCTATATCCCAATGGTGAAGAATCACTTTAAAAAATTCAACCAGCCAGATCCAAATCCAGATCTTAACCAAAATCTAATCATTTCATCCTGATCACATACACTACCTCTCTGCCAAATTACGTCCAAATCCATCCACAACTTTTTGAGATATCTTGTTCACAAACAGACAGACAGACAGACAAACAAACAAACAAATGAAAAATCGGTCAGAGACCGAGGACTTGCCGGAATGTACTTTTTTTTATCGGCCATTTTGGATAATTTGTTTTCTGATCAAATTTATTCCTAGATTATGCTCAAGAAATTTCATCTTGATCGGATGAAGTTTAGTACTTGTCGAATTATGACGTCATAATGGAGGCACCTATGACATCATCATTAACATATTTTATTCCCCATGGAGAGTTCTTTACAATGAGCCATGTCTCAATTTTTTCAATTCAGCACTTTCGGAGATAGAGGTGCAAAGTTTTTCGGTTTTTCCAAGATGACGGCCGAACCACGTTACCGATGACGTCATCATTATTTGTTTTCTAAACTAATTTATTCCTAGATTATGCTCAAGAAATTTCATCTTGATCGGATGAAGTTTTGTACTTGTCGAATCATGACGTCATAATGGAGGCACCTATGACATCATCATTAACATATTTTATTCCCCATGGAGAGTTCTTTACAATGAGCCATGTCTCAAATTTTTCTATTCAGCACTTTCGGAGATTTACAGGTGCAAAGTTTTTCGGTTTTTCCAAGATGGCGGCCGGGCCACGTGGCCGATGACCTCATCATTATTTTTTTTTTTCCAACAGTTTATGCCGACATGGCGCTCAAGAAATTCCATCTTGATTGGATGAAGTTTTGTACTTGTCGAATTATGATGTCATAATGGAGGCCTTGGGCAGAGAGAGTTCAAAGTTAGGCACAGTCTATTCCAGGGCAAGACAAATATGTGTGTAAAGTATGGCAATTGTATGTGCAACGGTGTAGACGTAGTACTGCGCACAAACAGACAAACAGACAGACAGAGACAAACCAAACAACTAACCAACATACTTGCCGGAATCTTTTCCGGCAAGTAACAAATGAAAAATCACTCATAGAGCGACACTTGACAAAAGAGAACAAAGTAGAATGGCACTCGGTAGAGCATCCTTTTTCTGGCTCACTGGCCTTCTTGTGACGGTGCCTTTTTTTGAGTAAAAAATGGTAAAAAAAAAAAATCAAACATTTAACAAAGTTGGGGAGGTGTACCTTGGCCTCATGACCAGTTTTACACTTTGCAAGAGTGCACAAAGTACACAGTGAAAAAGGCTCGTCAAACTAGTGCACACATGTACTTAATCCCAAAGGCCGAAGCATATGGTCAAAACAACACATGCATCCTAACCCAAAGGACTGGAATACATTGTCATACAATAACTGGGGTCCACTGGCCATCATCATGATGGTGTTTTTTTTAAAAAGAAAAAAGGTTTAAAAAAAAGTAAAAATCAAACATTACAACAAAGCTAGGGACATGAACGTTGGCCCCATGTCCAAAGTACAGAATCATAACAAATATTGTCTAACTAGTACACACATGTACTTCAGCCCGAAGGCTGAAGCACATGGTCAACCAAACACATACATCCTGAAGGGCCAGAATGCCTGGTCATACAATGGTGGGATCACTCCTCAGACGGAGTGGATTCCCCTCAAGAGATCAACTGGTAAGCTGCATCAGGTTACAGAGCAATCGGTTGGTAAATAAGGGACGAGTAAGAATCTGAAATTTCAGGGGGTACAATGGTCGCTCAATGATAAAGAATCACTTTAAAAATTTTTTTAGATCTCGTATCCGAATCCGTATTTGAATCTTCACCGAAATCGAATCGATTCGTCCATGTCACACACCCAACCTGTCCACCCAGTTTTGTCCGAATCTGTCCACAACTTTGCGAGATGTCCTGTTCACAGACAGACAAACAAATGAAAAATCACTCATAGAGCGACACTTGGCAAAAGAGAACAAAGTAGAATGGCACTCGGTAGAGCATCCTTTTGACTTCATAAATAATTACTGGTTGAATTATGTGACCTGATGTGCAAATCTTCTTCAAATTAAGTT
Organism: Myxine glutinosa; assembly: GCF_964187855.1. Classification (NCBI taxonomy): domain Eukaryota; kingdom Metazoa; phylum Chordata; class Myxini; order Myxiniformes; family Myxinidae; genus Myxine; species Myxine glutinosa. Next base: position 153,273,471 of record NC_136268.1, read on the forward strand.
AATAGGATGAAAATTGTCAATTTGAGAAATTTGGCCTATGTTGACCTCAAAAATAGTTGGAGGTTGGTTTCAGTAAGCTGATATGCAAATCCTATTCAGATTTCAAGTCAATCGGATGAAAATTGAGGATTTTAGAAATTTGGGAAAAGTGGTTGACCTCAGGCCTATGTTGACCTTTTGGCCTATTTTGATTTCAAAAATAGTTGGTGCTTGAATTCAGTTAGCAGATACGAAAATCCTATTCAAATTTAAAGTCAATCGGATGAAAATTGAGGATTTTAGAAATCTGGCTTATGTTGAACCTTTGGCCTATGCTGACCTTAAATATAGTTGGGGGTTCAACTCAGTGACCATATATGTAAATCCTCTTAGAATTTTAAGTTAATCGGATGAAAATTGACAATTTAAGAAATTTGGCCTATGTTGACCTTTTGGCATATGTTGACTTCAAAAATAGTTAGTAGATGGTTTCAGTAAGCTGATATGCAAATCCTATTCAGATTTCAAGTCAATCGGATGAAAATTGAGGATTTTAGAAATATGCAAAAAGTGGTTGACCTTTGGCCTATGTTGACCTTTGGCCTATGCTGATCTCAAAAATAGTTGGTGGTTGAATTCAGTTCGCTGATATGAAAATCCCATTAAAATTCCAAATCAATAACATGAAAATTGAGGATTTTAGAAATTTTAAATTGTTGTTAACCTTTGGCCTATGTTGACCTTTTGACCTATGCTGATCTCAAAAATACAGACTTGGCATTTAATATGAAATTTTTTTTTGTGGGGGTGAACTTACTTTTCAAGATGTCTTAGAACCAAAAGTTCATTGGAATTATGTTGAAATTATTCTAGATTTTGTTAATGTGACCTTTAAAAGAAACAAAAACCACATTTGACATTTCGAAACAAATAAATTGATCCTTGAAAGTGATGTAAACTGATATCGAACTCAATTCACAGACAGTACTGTGTAAAACTTCTGTACGTTTTCCAGAAGTATCTCTTTATTTTGCACATTAGCCAAAATTTTTTTTAACAAAAACAAAAGTTAAATTACGACTGGGATTACGGACAGTAAAATTACAGTTCAGTACTTCGTGTAACCCCCACGAGCATTCAGGAGAGCACATACACGTCGAGGCATGCTGTTCACGAGATTTGCCAAGGTTTGGACAGGAATCGCTTGCCATGCAGTGACAATAGTCTGCTGCAATTCACGCACAGAGGTCGGCTGCTGGTCCAAGTGGTCGATTTGACGCGTTAATTCTGCCCACAAGTTCTCTATCGGATTCATATCCGGGGACATGGCAGGCCACATATGCTCTACACCACGGTCAGCAAGAAAGTGTTGGATCATGCGAGCACGATGAGGCCGTGCATTGTCATCTTGGAAGACAAAGTTTCCTCGAAAGGCTGCACGAGCAAATGGAAGCAATGTTTCCTCCAGAATGGCCCTGTACTTGAACTGGTTCAGGTTTCCATTCAGAACAACCAGGTCAGTTTTGCCCCCTGCATGAAAAGCAGCCCAAAACGGTCACCCCACCACCTCCAGCTTAGACTCTTGGCACTATACAATCTTTGGTGTAGGCTTCATGCACTTGTCTGCTCACTCGGACGTGGCCATCTTGACGATAGACCAGAAATCTAGACTCGTCACTGAAGATCACGTGATTCCAGTGTCCTGGCTGCCATTGACTGTGCTCTCTGGCCCACTGCAATCGGTGCTGGCAGTGTTGTCTGGTCAGGCGTGGCTTTCTCAGGGGACGACTGGCACGAGAGCCTGCTTGAACCAGTCATTGGTTGACTAGCCTTCTGGATACAGGCACATTTGTCAGTTGCTGCCACTCAGCCCTAAGCCGATTAGCTGACTTGGTACGGCCATTGCGGACTAACCGGTGCAGCTGGCGAGCATCCCTCCTTGTGGTTCTGCGGGGACGTCCTGGCCTCGGTATTGGAGTAGGGACACCCCTCTGAGCATTTCTTTTCAGGATCTTTGACACCTGACCTTGAGTGATGCCATACTGCCGAGCAATAGCACGCTGTTTCATGCCGTAATTTCGTAAAGCCACCACTCCATGACAAACAACATTCTCGAGTTGACGGACCATCTCCAGAGGAAGCGGCAATAACTTTTGGAGACGTGCAGCAGTTGTTTTCCACTAATACAGAACGCAACAACCCTTGTATACCCGACTGTGAAGCCAATCATCAAATGCACCTGTCCGTACATTTTGCCACGCCACCTGTGATATAAGCCTGTTGTTGACTTCTTGCTGCAACAGACAATCAGTGGCATGGTTCTTTTAACAAATAAATCACCAAAGTGTAAAAGAAACTCACCAGATTGATATACTGAGTTAAGAAAGTAAACCCAAGTCAAGAAAAAAAAAATAATTCCATATTAAATGCCAAGTCTGTAGTTGGTGGTTGAATTTAGTTACCTGATATGAAAATCGTATTCAAATTTCAAGTCAATCGGGTGAAAATTGAGGCTTTTAAAAATTAAAAAAAAAGTGTTTGACCTCTGGCCTATGTTGACCTATTGGCCTATGTTGATCTCAAAAATAGTTGATGGTTGAATTCAGGTCGCTGATATGAAAGTCCTATTCAAATTTCAAGTCAATCTGACTTGGTACGGCCATTGGATGGGAGGGACTGGACAACCCTCCCATCTACTTTCTGAATAATCCTCTCCAAGAAGTTCTGTCACTCAAGCTTTTGGGTCTCACTATCTGCCATGATCAATCCTGGGAAAACCACATTTCCAAGCTGGCCTCCAAAGCCAGTCGCCGACTGGGCATCCTCTGTCGTGCGAAGTCCTTCCTTGGCACACCTGAGCTCCTCACCACAAACAAGGCTTTCATCCGCAGCTCAATGGAGTACTGCTCTCCCCACTGGGCTGGTGCTCCTGCCTCACACCTAGCTCGTCTTCACGCTGTTGAAACCAAAGCGTTCAGAATCATTGGAATCTCCCGCGATGACGCTATCTCCGAGGGCCTTTCACTTAATCACCGCAGACAGGTTGGTGGTCTTTCCGTCTTCTACCGACTCCTCTCCGGCCTTGCTCCCCCAGCTCTCTCTGGGCTCTGTCCCCCAAATATTCCTGCAGGTCGCACAAGATCTGCCTGCAACCCTCTTATGGTTAAGCTCCCAAAATCAAGACTCTCTGCTCACCTTCACTCCTTCATTCCTCTTTTCTCCCGCCTCTGGAACAAACTCCCTCACTCTCTTCAATCCCACTCCTCCCTCCAGGTCTTTAAAACGGCTGTTCACCACCATCTCCTATCTTCCCCAATCCAAAACCTTGATCTTTTCTACCCCCGCTAATTTCACCCCAAATCCACTTTTTTGAGGTGACTTTTGACTTCTTTCCTGGAAATCCTTGGTGTCCTTGCGTTTTATACCTATCCTGCCTCCCCTCCAGGCCCTCTCCCTCCAAAAACATCTCCCGATGTCCCTGGTCTCAAATGTTGTGTTTGTGTGCTTCCTCCCCTTCTCTCCCCATCTTGTCGACCGCTCCCCTTTTTATATACTTTGTTTGCTTGTTTGTTTGATTTGTTTGTTTGATAAATGTTAGCTCTTTCACGAGCCTCGACTCTGTACACAATCAGATGAAAATTGAGGATTTTAGAAATTTGAAAAAAAGTGGTTGACCTTTGGCCTATGTTGACCTTTTCACCTCAAAAGTATATAGGATTTTGTTGGACCACCAACTCTACCATTTGGTGAAGTTTCGTGAAGATCGATTTAAAATTGTGACCTGTAAGCAAGTATAAGTGAGTGGGCAGACAAACGCACACACAAATAAACACACAAACCGGAGTGATCAACATACTTGTCAAATTTTTTTTTTTTTTTGCCAAGTAACGAGATAGAACGGCACTCAGTAGAGAGCATATATCTCTCCACCTGGTTGGCCATATCACTCAATGGTGAAGAATCACTTTTTAAAATTCCACAAGCTGGAACCGGATCCGGATCTTCACCAAAATTGAATCGATTCTTCCTTGTCACACACACAACCTGTCTAACAAGTTTCGTCCAAGTCCATCCACAACTTTTTGAGATATCCTGCTATGTATCGTTTTGTCCCTATCTTCAAACGGCGACGAATCACTTGGAAATTAAATAATTTTCATATCCCAATCCATATTCAGATCTTCACCAAAATCGAATCGAATCGTCGTCAGACACCCAACCTGTCCACCAAGTGTCGTCCAAATCCATCCATAACTTTTTGAGATATCCTGGTATGTATCGTTTTTGGCCCTATCTCCCAATGGCGAAGAATCACTTAAAAAATTATACTAGCCGGATCCGAATCCGGATCTTCATAAAAATCTAATCATTTTGTCCTCGTCACATACGCTACATTTCTGCCAAATTTTGACCGAATCCGTCCACAACCTTTTGAGAGATCTTTTTCACAAACGGGCAGACAGACAAATAGACAGACAGGGGTGAAAACATAACCTTCATCCACCTTTGGTGGCAGATGTAACAAACAGACAAACGAACAAACAGATAGACAGGGGTGAAAACATAACCTCCATCCACCTTCTGTGGCGGAGGTAATGAACGATTTCAAATATCAGCTCAACTAATGCCATAAAAAGCAATATGAAAGCCATTCCCCAAAGCTTTGATGTGTACACTGAAAATTCTCACTTAATCCTCTCGTACATCGTGAAAACACAAACACTGCGTTTCGAGAGGTGGGTTTCACATCGCAAATTGGCATTTTGTTTAATATTTTAGTCAAGCAACGTAAGCATTATGAAGCAAACCATTTATGAATTCAGCACAATTAGGTCCAGAGTTGTCATAGGCCTAAGTCTGTATATAGAAGAGTTTGGCTCGTTAAGCTGAGTTCACACAAAGGCATTTTATTTTGAATGAGGTTCACATGCTGTTGCTGTGCCACAGGAAATTTACAGCTAATTAATAATATGACCAACGCCACCATAAAGTACTGAAAATCAAGGCTGGACAACATGGAAGTTTGAATTATTGTCATTCCATCATCATTCCATTACACAAGCAGCATTCACAATGAGCCTGACATGCAATGATGCAGAGGTGTGCAGATGATGTCATAAAGCTTTTCAATGGGATTAGGGTGCCAAAACTCCACCAGATAAATGTGATGGCTCTTGGCTTTTTGGATTTTCCACGAGAGTTACAGCACATTATGTGACTTCTGAAAACAATGTCTTTGTAATGAAATGAACAACCATGCCCAAGGGCATTAGGACGGTAAGGCATTAGGCAATGCTGTTAATTCACAACAATTTATTCACTTTGGTAGGCAAGGCCTCATTCACAACATTCTGGTAGTGGTCCAACTTTGGTAATAAGCACAGCTTGAACCATTTCACTTTCACTTGAACCATTATACTGTATATCTAAAAGGTTTTGGTAAATATCAGGCATAATATACTGTGTCATTCCTCCTTATAGACAAACACAGTCACTTAGATAAGGTGGAAGTGACAACACTTCCCAGAGCACTATTGAGGTACAAGCGACATTGCTTTCATCTCCCCACTCATTAGGGGCAATTAAGGAGGAATTTCCTCCTCTGCATGGATGCCAAACCCATGGGGTGTGTCTGTGCTCTGTCTTCTAAATGCTGAGCATCAAGCAAGGAAGCAGCATGTACCATTTTGAAATTTTTGGTATGATTCGGCCACGGACAGAATTGAACCGCTAACAGATTTGGAATGGATGCTCTAAACCAATATGCCACCGAGTGTGGTTCAATAAAAAAGCCGCTACTTGTGGTATAATGGTTACGTTATAATACTCCTTTTAAAACTCCTTATATAAAGCACATGCTGCTGGGATTTACAAAACTTTAAGTGTTAAAAATGAAACAAGCACGTAAAGCATCACAACCAGAGCCTTCATTGTCACAATACATGTACAACAAATCAGACTTTAGCCACAATTGTCGAGTATTGGGCAAAGTCCCGAGTCACCTCTGTTTAGTCTTGAGTTGAATCTCAAATTTTATTTCCCATTACATAATTGTTATTAACAGTGTGTGACTTGTGATGACTCACCTTTGGCCTGTCTAGCCGAGATTCAAATCTCAGCCCACATATAAACTGTCTTCCTGGTGTGTCGCAGGCAGGATGATCCATCCGGGCATTCCTGTTGCTGAAATTAGTTGGTTACGTTAAAAAGATCCGATGATGTCCTTCGCGAAGAGTAGGCAAGCAATACCGGCACCATGAGCAAATTCCAAATTCCTGCACCTCAATCAAGTATCCGGCTTCGGAGAGGCGATCCGTCCACGGTTGTAACTCCGAGCCAAGAAACTGCTTCAGCAGAACTAACGCTATGTATAGAGTGTCGCACACAAGAAGAACAAGAAAAAGAGCACAGATTGCAAACCCTCGCCAGGATGTATTTTCATTGGTTTTTAAGGATTTTGTGTTAAAACAAATATGGTGGCCAAACCACGTGACCGATGACGTCATCATTATTTATTTCCTAAACTATTTCATACCTAGATTATGCTCAAGAAATTTCATCTTGATCAGATGAAGTTTTGTACTTGTTGAATTATGACGTCATAATGGAGGCACCTATGACATCATCATTAACATATTTTATTCCCCAGGGAGAGTTCTTTACAATGAGGCATGTCTCAATTCTTTCTATTCAGCGCTTTCCGAGATATAGAGGTGCAAAGTTTTCCGGTTTTTTTCAGGATGGCGGCCGAACCACGTGACCTATGACATAATTATCATAAAAAAATTATACAGGTGGAATTGAACCTATGGTGAAAATTTCCTGTCAATCGGACCAACGCTTGCAGAGAAAATCATATTTATTCTGTGTGGACAAAGAGACAAACAGACAAATGAAAAATCGGTCAGAGACCGAGGACTTGCCGGAATATGCTTTTTTATTGGCCATTTTGGACAAATATGGCGGCCAAACAACATGACCGATGACGTCATCATTATTTGTTTTCGAAACTAATTTATTCCTAGATTATGCTCAATAAATTTCATCTTGATCGGATGAAGTTTTGTACTTGTCGAATTATGACGTCATAATGAAGGCACCTATGACATCATTAACATATTTTATTCCCCATGGAGAGTTCTTTACAATGAGCCGCCATGTCTCCATTCTTTCTATTCAGCACTTTCGGAGATATAGGGGTGCAAAGTTTTTCGGTTTTTCCAAGATGGTGGACGAACCACGTGACCGATGACGTCATCATTATTATTTTTTCTCCACCAGTTTACGCCGTCATGTCGCTCAAGAAATTGCATCTTGATTGGATGAAGTTTTGTACTTGTCGGATTATTGAATTATGACGTCATAATGGAGGCCTTTGGGCCAAGAGTTAAAAATTGGGCACAGTCTATTCCAGGGCAAGACAAATATGTATGTAAAGTTTGGCGATTCTATGTGCAACGGTGTAGACGTAGTACTGCGCACAAACAGACAGACAGACAAACCAAGCAACCAACATACTTGCCGGAATCTTTTCCGGCAAGTAACAAACGGACTCAAATGCAATACCCTCTCCTCTGGCGAGGGTAATAAGATGTGATGAACCACTTGTTTGATCCTCTTCCTGATAGAAGACATAGGTTCTGCCAGAGCACTCTCACTGCAATTGATAACGTATTCAGAGTGGTTTTTCATTGCCTTATATGTGACAGAAAGAACCAAAAATTTGGAAATTGGCTGGATATGTGGCACACAAAGGCCAAATAATTTTTAAAGACACCGTGACATTATCTAAATATCCACAAGCAAGTCTTAATAATCCAGTCCAAAAAGGTCTAACTTTTCGATGCATATCGTATCATGTTTGCACAAAGCATTGGGACAACTACCAAAATATAAACTTGATTCAACTACCCAAAGACTAATACACGACTACCGAGATATCCTGTATTGCAAAACGAATTAAAATGAATTTTCTCGAGGAAAATGTAAGGATTTTATTTAACTTTTTACACTAAGCAGTTTTGTTGAAGGAATTGCTCTGTGTGTCTGAACGATGGATGAAATCAACAGGACGTTGATTGAGGAATGCTAACCGCCATTGGAAGCAAGGCGAAGCTGACGTTTTGCTCTTCTCCGGAGCAAAAGAGAGAGAGAGAGAGAGAGAGACCTACACGCCAGAGCAAAAGAGAGACATCGACACTAGCCTTCACCAGCAAGACTAGTTCTTCATTCTGCTCCATGTGGTTGTTTTGATGTGTGGCTGATGGCTTCACCAGCTGCATGCTGAAAACCTGCAAATGTTGAGTTTCAGTCACATGGTGTAAAACAGAAATTTCCAGAAAACTTTTGTGAAATAATGCATTTCTCTGGGCAGTTTGGTGACTGTTCCATTAATACCAATTCGTCTCTTATTCTAAATCTGAAAATGCAAACACAGGGACAGCATGGAGAGAAATCCAAGCATCACCAGGTGCATTTTGATCCCTCATGGAATGATCTTCAATTTTATCGAAAACCTCGTTGGTAATTATTTTTCCCAACTTCTTCATGATTATGATGATTATGATGGCTACAGCAATAAGGTGAAAGAAGTAGCCACCATGAAGCCACTGTGTATAGATCCAACTTTGCAGCACACATCACAACACACCCACAGTCACAACAAACAGCCCACCGAACACCTGTAAGGCTACCTATCCACAACAAAGAGCATTCTGCCTTTGCTATTACTGCAGAAACTTCCAACCACTAATAAGCAGCTTTACCGGAAAAATAAACCTAATTTCTCTTGTTAATAATGAAATCATGCTATTCATGCTTTTGCAATCTTGTGGTGGGCTCTTCGACCTTAAGCAATAACCTGTGCACACTGCACATACTTACTTAGTAGCTGCAGACAAATGCAATAAGGTTCTGTGCAAATAGAGTCTTACGAATTGTGACTCAGTCCATGGTTGATGGCTCCATAAATACTTTTTAAAGCTTCTTGAGAAAATGCCAAAAGCCGCTTTTCATAATGTAAAGAAAAATAAAAAAAAATAAAAAAAATATATGTATATATATATATATATGCAGGCCACGGGCATAGGTCTTGGCCCAAAGCTGAGGAATTTTGAAAGAGCTTGCCAAGCCAGGGCTGAGCTCACAAGCACGGCAGCAGCGAGGCACAAGCAGCTCACGACCTTAATCCTGACTCACCTCTTATGAGAGCTTTCTTGGTTCCATAACTCACATCTGTCACTCATAAGCAACTGACATGGTTTGTTTACCCAAGACTCTCTCTCTCTCTCTCTGTTAATCTTCCACATTTTTACACTTCCTTTGCTCTCTCTTTCAAAGATACCGCCTTAGTTTATCAAACCTCTGGTCCTAAAAACCCACAGTATTCATGATTTTCCGATTCCGTGCCACTTTCTTTGGATAAATAGGTGTTTCCAAATTTTTGGGATAACAAATGAGAAAATGCTCAGCATTTACTATTTTATACAACTTTAGATTGTTATTGAACAAAACGTGCAAATTCCTTCGAGTCACTTTGTCACAAAATTATTAAAACTGATTGCCTGACCGATGGTTTGGTACTACACTTCCACCATATCTGAATAGGCGTTATGAAGTCGCTGTTTGTAAACTCAGTCATTTTTGTGTCTTGTAATATTAATAAAACGTGAAGGATTGAAAGATTTGACATCTAACTTAAAAACTGCATTCACAGTTCATATTATCATGGTCATAATAATGAGCAGTCTTTGCCAAAAATGCTTTGTTTGCGCAAGAAAATGAAACCATGTAAGGTTGGCAAAAGTCTATAAAATTGGTTTATCCCCAAAAAATTAAATTGGTGAATATTTGTTTACCATGTGCCAGAAAAGCCATGCAAGCATGTCCCAAAAGACTTCAATATCCATGACCACGATTTTGAACAAGATGCCTCAATGTTCTGCCAGTTCTCAAATCCAAACGGAATGAATTTATAAAGTCCATCAAAATAACCAGCATCATATGATTTTAATATTGCTGAATATCCATAACAAGCAAATATCTTCAATCTCATCATATTGTGAAAGTGGTCCAGCCATAAAGATTAAAAAAACAAAATCGCACCCTGTCTGAACGAAACCCATTAGAATTAGAGACCCTTTAGAAACCTCGAGAATTACCCTTTAGAACGCTTAATAATTATCTTTAAGAATTACCCTTTAGAACTACCATTTATAATCGTACTTTAGAATTACCCTTTAGAACTACCCTTTAGAACTACCCTTAAGAATTACCATTTACAATCACACTTTAGAATTACCCTTTAAATCCCATTAGAATTACCATTTACAATCACACTTTAGAATTACCCTTTAAATCCCATTCGAATTACCATTTACAATCATACTTTAGAATTACCCTTTAAATCCCATTAGAATTACCATTTACAATCATACTTTAGAATTACCCTTTAAATCCCATTAGAATTACCATTTATAATCACACTTTAGAATTACCCTTTAAATCCCATTAGAATTACCATTTACAATCATACTTTAGAATTACCCTTTAAATCCCATTAGAATTACCATTTACAATCATACTTTAGAATTACCCTTTAGAACTACCCTTAAGAATTACCATTTACAATCACACTTTAGAATTACCCTTTAAATCCCATTAGAATTACCATTTACAATCATACTTTAGAATTACCATTTATAATCATACTTTAGAATTACCCTTTAAATCCCATTAGAATTACCATTTACAATCATACTTTAGAATTACCCTTTAAATCCCATTAGAATTACCATTTATAATCACACTTTAGAATTACCCTTTAGAACTACCATTTATAATCATACTTTAGAATTACCCTTTAGAACTACCCTTAAGAATTACCATTTACAATCACACTTTAGAATTACCCTTTAAATCCCATTAGAATTACCATTTACAATCATACTTTAGAATTACCCTTTAGAACTACCATTTATAATCATACTTTAGAATTACCCTTTAAATCCCATTAGAATTACCATTTACAATCATACTTTAGAATTACCCTTTAAATCCCATTAGAATTACCATTTACAATCATACTTTAGAATTACCCTTTAAATCCCATTAGAATTACCATTTATAATCACACTTTAGAATTACCCTTAATAATTACCATTTACAATCATACTTTAGAATTACCCTTTAAATCCCATTAGAATTACCATTTATAATCACACTTTAGAATTACCCTTAAGAATTACCATTTATAATCACACTTTAGAATTGCCCTTTAAATCCCATTAGAATTACCATTTATAATCACACTTTAGAATTACCCTTTAAATCCCATTAGAATTACCATTTACAATCATACTTTAGAATTACCCTTTAGAACTACCATTTATAATCATACTTTAGAATTACCCTTTAGAACTACCCTTAAGAATTACCATTTACAATCACACTTTAGAATTACCCTTTAAATCCCATTAGAATTACCATTTATAATCACACTTTAGAATTACCCTTTAAAACTACCCTTAAGAATTACCATTTACAATCACACTTTAGAATTACCCTTTAAATCCCATTAGAATTACCATTTACAATCATACTTTAGAATTACCCTTTAGAACTACCATTTATAATCATACTTTAGAATTACCCTTTAGAACTACCCTTAAGAATTACCATTTACAATCACACTTTAGAATTACCCTTTAAATCCCATTAGAATTACCATTTATAATCATACTTTAGAATTACCCTTTAGAACTACCCTTAAGAATTACCATTTACAATCACACTTTAGAATTACCCTTTAGAACTACCCTTAAGAATTACCATTTATAATCACACTTTAGAATTACCCTTTAGAACTACCCTTAAGAATTACCATTTACAATCACACTTTAAAATTACCCTTTAGAACTACCATTTATAATCATACTTTAGAATTACCCTTTAGAACTACCATTTATAATCATACTTTAGAATTACCCTTTAGAACTACCCTTAAGAATTACCATTTATAATCACACTTTAGAATTACCCTTTAGAACTACCCTTAAGAATTACCATTTACAATCACACTTTAGAATTACCCTTTAGAACTACCCTTTATAATCATACTTTAGAATTACCCTTTAGAACTACCCTTAAGAATTACCATTTACAATCACACTTTAGAATTACCCTTTAAATCCCATTAGAATTACCATTTATAATCACACTTTAGAATTACCCTTTAAATCCCATTAGAATTACCATTTATAATCACACTTTAGAATTACCTTTTAAATCCCATTGGAATTACCATTTATAATCACACTTTAGAATTATCCTTTAGAACCCCCTAGAATTACCCTTTAGAACCCGTTACAAAGAACCTTTAGAAGCCATTAGAATTACCCTTTAGAACCCATTAGAATTACACTTTAGAACCCTTTAGAATTAAAACAGGTGGTTTATAAAGGTTGTTCTCCTTCATTTTAAAGGGACGGATGGACAGAAGGCAGGACATAGCCAAATATTGAAGCGGCTTCACCACTTAAAAATTATAGTGACATTTTGGGGGCAAAGAAAGCTGCAAGAAAAAAACCCCGTTATCTTCCACCAAATACCACGAAAAACGAGTTTTTAACTCGCTTGTGGAATTAGGGCTGAGCTGATTACCTCTTGCACCGAAACTGAAGGTGGATGGCGTTTATGTTTTCACCCCCATCTGTCTGTTTTGTTTTGACGAAAATTGAAATTTATCATGACATGTCTGTCTGTCTCGTTTGTTACTTGCAAAATGGAAGATTTTTCAATTATATTGGTCGGTTGCGTTTGTTTTTCTGTCCATTTGTTTGTCACTCGCCTACAGGTCACCATTCTAACCCGATCGTCATGAAACTTCACTAAGTTGTAGAGGTCGTCACAATTGAGAAGCCTATTGATTTTGAGGTCAAAGGTCATCTGGAGGGCAAATTTATAAAATCGGCATTTTTCATCCGATTGACTTGAAAATTGAACAGCATTTGTATATTGAGTCAATAAATTGGAAAACCAAGTATGCTTGAGGTCAAAGGTCAACTCAAAGTCAAACTTCCAAAATTATCAATTTCCATCTGAAAAACCATCAATTTTCATCCGATTGACTTGAAAATTGAACAGCATTTGCACATTGAGTCACTAAATTGGGAAACAAACTCTTTGAGGTCAAAAGGTCAAAGTCAACTCAAAGTCAAACTTCCAAAATCATCAATTGCCATCTGAAAAACCATCGTTTCATCCAATTAACTTGGTAATTGAACAGCATTTGCACATTGAGTCACTAAATTGGGAAACAAACGATTTGAGGTCATAAGGTCAAAGGTCAACTCATGGTCAAACTTCCAAAATCATCATTTTTCATCTGAAAACCCATCAATTTTCATCCTATTGACCCGAGCTTTGATCAAGATCGTCAATTTTGATCTTGATAAAATGGACAATTTGCTGTATCAATTGCAACCTTTTTTCGGGAGGGGGGTGGGGGGTTTGCAAGTATTGTGCTCTACATTGACGTCTTCTTGTTTGTTCGTTTGTAGAGTGTTATAACTCAAGAACGCTTTCAGCTATCTTCGTGAAACTTTACCAGAGGATTCAGAAGGACAAAAGTGAAGCTGTCAATGTTCTCTTGTCTGTATATTTGTCTGTTTGTGAACAGGATATCTCAAAAAGTTGTGGACAGATTCGGATGAAATTTGGAAGAGAGGTTGAGTATGTAACAAGGACAAAATTATTAGATTTTGGTGAAGATCCAGATCCGGATCCAATTTTTAAAAGTGATCCATCACCATTGAGAGATGAGGCAAAAACGAAATATAGCACGATATACGACAATTGCGCGTTGGGTGTCCGACAAGAAAGAATTGTTTCAATTTTGTTGAAGATTGGAATCCGGATCCGGATATGAGAATTTTAATATTTATTTTAAATGATTCTTTACCATTGAGTGGTGGGGCCAAAACGATATATCGCATGTTTCAAAAAGTTGTGGATGAGTTGGTTAGGTGACAAGAGCAAGCCGATTAGATTTTGGTTCAGGTCCGGATCCAGGTCTGGCCTATCAGTGGCATACAAAACGTAAACTGTCCAGCCTGGCAAACATATGCTCTCTACCGAGTGCCGTTCTTGTTTGTAATACAAGAACACACAAGGAAACGGGTTTCAGGGAAGCAGCGAAGAGAAAGTCATCGAGCATTGGTGCAGACTTGCGGACGTTACTTTCTTGGTACAACTCCCCAGCGTGCTCTTATTGACCCCTTACAAGCGGGCGTAGGGCCACCTGGAGAAAATCATATGGCTGGCTACAACCCAAGAAATTCCCAACAATGATGGTAAATCGTTACAAAAAAGATAACGTAGGGACAGACACCCATCCAGGGCAGAAATCTAAGTATGTAGAACCACACGAAGCAGGCAAAAATCCAACCGCAAGACCCCAAAACAACACAAACAAAGCTCCAGGCAAACAAAAGAGGTGTGAAACAGGGGAGCTAGGAGCAGAGACGAGATGGAAACAGTCCTCTGTTAGAGGAAAAAGACAAAGTAGAAAAATCCTGGAAAGGAATTTATGAAGACTGAAAAAAACAACAAGGAGGTGGAATGGATTGATAAAGCTTGAGAAATAAAAAACAACAAATAAAGGACATGCCTGAAGTGATAGTAAATGAAGAAAAGTATCAGAAAACAACACAACAAAATGGCAAATTATGTAAGCCCTGGTCAGGATGGAATCTTTTTTTTTTTTTTTTGAATACAAGATCGAGGCTCAGGTAAGAGCTAACAATCACAAAAAAAACAAACGGACACATAAAACGTATAATAAAGGGAGCGGGAGACAAGATGGGGAGAGAGAGGGAAGCACACAAAAACAACATTTGAGAGCAGGGACATCGGGAGATCTGTGGGTGGGAAAGGGCTTAGGGGGAGGAGGCATGTGAAGGGGGTGGAGGGTGGGAGAGGTATAAAACACATGGACACTGCTAGGACTTCCAGGAAAGAAGTCAGCATTTCAAAAAAGTGGATCTGGGGTGAATTAATGGGGGTAGAAAAGATCAAGGTTTTGGATGGGGGAAGATAAGAGATGGTGGTGAACAGCTGTTTTAAAGACCTGGAGGGGGGAGTGGGATTGAAGAGAGTGAGTGAGTTTGTTCCAGAAGCAAGAGAAAAGAGGAATGAAATAGTGAAGGGGAGCAGAGAGTCTTGATTTTGGCAGTTTCACCAGAAGAGGGGTGCTGGCCGATCTTGTGCGACTTGAAGGAATATTTGGGGGACAGAGCACAGACAGAGTTGGGGGAGCTAGGCGGAAGAGGAGTCGGTAGAAGACAGAAAGACCACCAACCTGCCTGCAGTGAGCGAGTGAAAGGCCCTCAGAAACAGCTTCATCGCAGGAGATACCAATGATTCTGAAAGCTCATGTTGGAGAGCAATGTTCAACCCAGTGTCAGAAAGTTGGGTCTCCTTCGAAGGGTGGGTGGGGGGCGGGGGGGGGGGGTGTTGTCATGTAGTGTGATATACACTACATGATCAAAAGGATGTGGACACACGAACATCAAACATCTCATTCAAAAATCATGGGCATTCATATGGAGGTGGTCTCCCTTTGCTGCGATGACAGCCCTCACTCTTCTAGGAAGGCTTTCCACTAGAGACTAGATGTTGGAACATTGCTGCAGGGATTTGCTTCCATTCAGCCACAAGAGCATGAGTGAGGTCGGGCACTGATGTTGGGTGATTAGGACTGGCACGCAGTCGGCATACCAATTCATCCCAACGGTGTTCGATGGGGTTGAGGTCAAGACTCTGTGCAGGCCAGTCAAGTTCATCCACACCGATCTTGACAAACCATTTGTGTGTAGACCTCGCTTTGCGCACGGGGCCATTGTCATGCTCAAACAGGAAAGAGCCTTCCCCAAACTGTTGCCACAAAGTTGGAAGCACACAATTGTCCAGAATGTCATTGTACACTGTAGCGTTAAGATTTCCCTTCACTGGAAGGGGCCTAGCCCAAACCATGAAAAACAGCCCCAGACCATTATTCCTCCTCCACCAAACCTTACAGTTGGCACTATGCATTCGGGCAGGTAGCGTTTCCTGGCATCCGCCAAACCCAGATTCGTCCGTCGGACTGCGAGATGGTGAAGTGCGATTCATTACTCCAGAGAATATGTTTCCACTGCTCCAGAGTCAAATGGCGGTGAGCTTTACACCACTCCAGTCGACGCTTGGCATTGCGCATGGTGATCTTAGGATTGTATGCAGTTGCTCGGCCATGGAAACCCATTTCAAGAAGCTCCCGACGAACAGTTGTTGTGCTGACGTTGCTTCCAGAGGCATTTTGGAACTCGGTCGTGAGTGTTGCAACCGAGGAGAGACGATTTTTACGCGCTACGCGCTTCAACACTCGGCGGTCCCGTTCTGTGAGCTTGTGTGGCCTAACACTTTGCGGCTGAGCTGTTGTTGCTCCTAGACGTTTCCACTTCACAATAACAGCACTTACAGTTGACCGGGGCAGCTCGAGCAGGGCAGAAATTTGACGAACTGACTTGTTGGAAAGGTGGCATCCTATGACGGTGCCACGTTGAAAGTCACTGCGCTCGTCAGTACAGCCCATTCTACTGCCAATGTTTTGTCATTGAAGATTGCATGACTCTGTGCTTGATCATATATTCCTGTCAACAATGGGTGTGGCTGAAACACCCGAATCCACTAATTAGAAGGGGTGTCCGCATACTTTTGATCATGTAGTGTCTATATATATGTATGTATGTATGTATGTATATATATATATATTGTCGCGATCCCGCCTGGTAAATGTTCCCAGCACGGAATACGGACGTGAATGTCCGGGCTTCAAGTAATCCACGGAGTGGACAAAAGAGACGTAATCAACACAATTGTGTTTTAATCGGCCTTCTAGGGGTAAGGCACGATGCTTTATTGGCTCGATCACAAAAACCATGAAAGGTAACAAATGGAATAGGCTGCACAAGCCTGCAGGAACGGTCGGCCACAGACGCTCCAACCAGACGCAGGTAAGATCCTCGCGGCTCCAATCGACGAGCTCCGGGACTCCAAGGATACCAGGATGGAATACCACACAAGGCCGCCAGGAACGGTCGGCCAGGAGCTCCAACACGAAGCAGGCAATATAGGACTCACAGTTCCAATCTACGATCTCCGGGAATCACTCGTTCTCTTCCGGAATCACTCACTCGTACAATCCATAACTATAAACGATCAGCAAAACTCGCCGTCGTGAGGCGTAACGAAAGTTCCCTCGCCTCGAGGCCTCGAACCTCCGAGCTGCGTCCGTATCATGAGATGGCGGCCGCGCTCTCTGACCCTCCACCAATCACGTCCCGACTCGCCTCCCAATCGCGTGAGGCTCCAAGGAGGTTACGTCAGTGGTGGGCGGGGCACTCATTTGGGTGAGAACAAAGGTGGTTTCACCGGGGGTTTCTCACAATATATATATATATATATATATATATATATATATATATATATATATATATATATATATATATATATATATATATATATATATATATATATATATATATATATATATATACATACATACATACATATATATATATATATATATATATATATATATATATATATATATATATATATATATATATATATATATATATATATATATATATATACATATACATATATACAGTCACATGAAAAAGTAAGTACACCCCATGTAAAGTTTTGACTTTTTCAACATATTTCAACATACAGCTATTTGATCTTCATTTCAACAATATTGATAGATAAAGGTGATATAATATAACAAGTATCATGAAACATTTACATTTTGTAGTCCATTGTATAATTTAAATAAACATAAATGCAAATTTCGCATCTGGAAAAAGTAAGTACACCCTTGGCTCTAATAGGTGGTATTTGGTTGCCCCCTTTGGCAGAAACAACCTCAAGTAGGCGTTTCTTATAACTGTCTACCAGTGTCTGACATCGACTGGGAGAAATTTTTGCCCACTTCTCCATGCAGAATTCTTTCAGCTGTGCGATGTTTGAGGGGTTTCTTGCATGCACAGCTCGCTTCAAATCCCCCCATAACATCTCGATGGGATTTAGATCCGGGCTTTGACTTGGCCATTCCAGAACCCTCCATTTCTTTCTTTTCAGCCATTCCTTGGTGGATTTACTGGTATGTTTAGGGTCATTGTCATGTTGCAAGGTCCACCTTCGGTTGAGCTTCAACTTCCCGACAGATGGCCTCACATTATCCTCAAGCACTCTCTAGTACAATGAAGAATTCATAGTGGATTCTATGATGGTGAGCTGCCCAGGCCCTGATGCAGCAAAGCTGCCCCAAACCATAATATTTCCACCGCCATGCTTTACAGTTGGTATCAGGTTCTTGTGGTCAAATGCTGTCTTTGGTTTTTGCCAAACATGTCTTCTGGTTCTGTGGCCAAATAGCTCTATCTTTGACTCATCTGTCCAGAGCACATTGTTCCAGAAGTGCTGGTCTTTGCCTCGGTGTTTATTTGCAAACTTTAGTCTTGCCCTGATGTTCTTTCTGGACAGCAAAGGTTTCCTCCTGGCACACCTCCCATGTAGATCAAATTTGTGCAGCCTCTTTCTAATGGTAGACTCGTGCACTTTGACATCAATAGTGGCAAGAGCTACCTGTAGGTCCCGTGATGACATTCTGGGGTTCTTCGAGACTTATTTCAGCATCTTGCGGTCTGCTCTCAGGCTGAACTTGCTGGGGCGGCCTGGTCTGAACAAGTTGGCAGTTGTATGCAATCGTTTCCACTTGTAGATGATCTTCTGGACAATCGAATGATTGATTTCAAATTGTTTGGAGATCTTTTTAAATCACTTCCCTGACTCGTGGGCATCTGTGACCTCCTTTCTGAAGGCCTCAGAGAGCTCTTTTGATCTAGGCATGGTGACGCCGCACACTTCAACAACAAAGAGCAAACAAACGAAATGTCTGAGGGTTAAATAAGGCAGGTTCCTCCAAGATCCTCTCGAACGATGTTCTAATCATTTGCACCTGAGCTGGTGCACCTGATTCTAATTTTAGGTATTTGAAGTTGTGATAAATGTAGGGGTGTACTTACTTTTTCCACATGCGAAATTTGCATTAATGTTTATCTAAATTATACAATGGACGACAAAATATAAATGTTTCATGATATTTGTTATATTATATCACCTTTATCTATCAATATTGTTGAAATGAAGATCAAATAGCTGTATGTTGAAATATGTTGAAAAAGTCAAAACTTTACATGGGGTGTACTTACTTTTTCACGTGACTGTATATATATATATATATATGTATATACATATACACTCGTATATAGTTATATTAATTAATATAACTTTGTATTTTATTATCACAATAATTATCAACACTATTATTCATAAAAGGTTCATTTTTAGCATCAGGAAGTCTTCTCAGAATGTTCTGTCATTGGGGGTTTCAGGGCCACAACAACCCTTGGGTTTGCAAGTGACCAAAGCCGTATCTAAGGTTCAACTTGGCCAATCACTAAGCCTTTTGACAGTGGAATTCAGTGCATGTGGGGAGATTATCAAGTAGCCTTCTTGCATGCCGACTCATGCACCTGTCAATATTCTCTGCATTTAGTCTCAATTACTTGCCGATTAAGAATGCTTGAAATGTAGTTCCAAAAGAATACATTTGTGGCATTTTATATGCAGTATCGAATGAACAAGTGATAAACAAGTATTTCATTTAAATCGTTATTTTTTAATATAACACCTTTAAAGTGGCTCGATCAAACAAGGAGATAAACAACATCAAAAGAGAAGAAAAAAAAAAAATTAACTACAATGGCACAATGTGGAGCACATACTTGCACCAGGCTGAACAGTTTACGTTTTGTATCCCACTGGTAGGCCAGATCTGGATGCAGACCTGAACCAAAATCGAATCTGCTTGTTCTTGTCACTTGCCCAACTCATCCACCAAGTCTTGTCATAACTCGTCCACAAATTTTTGCAATATCGTGCACATATGTTTTTTGGTCCTATTTCTCAATTGTGAATAATCACTTTGAAAATTCTAGTTTCTGGAGCCGGACCTTCGCCAAAATCTAATCAACTCGTCCTTGTCACACTCTCAACCTGTCCACCAAATTTTGTCCAAATCCATCTGCAACTTTTTGAGGTATCCTGCTCGAACACGAGTGAATATAATATCATAAAATACAGACAAACAATGGGTGAAAACATAGCCTCTGCCCACCTCTGGTGGTAAAGCAACAAGTTAAAAACTGACAATACAGGGTGACCACGAAAACAGTATTGACCGAATTTACCTGTAATAAATTCCTCTGCAATAAATTATATCCTCTTCCTTTTTGCAGGTACGCAAGCAGAGTTTGTGTACAGTCAGCAGATTTAGATTGTCAAGATGGCCCCATTTTATCAAGTTTCCATGGACAACTAAAGAAATATCGTTCGCAGTCGAAAATCTATATGAGAATCTAATCATCCAAGAAGACTCAAACAGAGTTCGGGGTTAGATGCTCAAGGACAACGTCGACCGAGGAAGGCCACAATCAATAGATTATCTCAAAACAGCAATAACTGGTAAAATCCATTCAATCAATGCAGCCGAATGTGTCACAGTGAATGAATAATCGTTTTAAGGCCATTTTTCCCCGCTAGAGCGGGGGTTAGCCTTGCGGGCCCCATGACAATCATGGTTCCCTGTTTTGAGGCAATGTCTTTATGGCCGGATGCCCTTCCTGACGCCAACCCTTGGTCACGCTCTTACGATGTCCAGGGTATGCGCAGGATGTCACAGTGATAAATAATTTTTCACTCGAATACAATTGTGCTTACGGCATACGAGTAGAGGCCGACATCTGGAGCACGTGCTCTACCCTCAATCAAATCAATGAGATTAAAGATATCCATCTGAAACTTTCCAAAGTGATCATGCATTATGTGAAGCAAATCTGTATCAAAGAGCGTGTCATTTTAAATAAAAAATAAAGAAGGTTTATTAAATTGTATGGGCACCATTTGTTTTGGTCACATTGTATAAGTGTATGAGAAGCAAACAATGAATTTAAGCAGAGAATAAAAGGGAATAAATCAATGAGCAGGAAGCATTTGAGTAAAAGTAGACAAAAACAGTCGATTAAGATACCTCTTTAAGGAGGGATGAGAGAGAGAGAGAGAGAGAGAGAGAGGAAAAAAAGAAAAAAAAAAGAAGAAGAAGAGAGAGACTTTTGACTTTTGAAGCTCTTTTATTATAAAGGTAAGAAAACCACACAAGTCATGCAAATAATAAAGTCACTACAATTCCAAACGTGCAGCCAAACAACAACAATAAAAACACTAAAATAAAAATCTTAACAAACCATTATCAAGTTTACAAAACCCACCCTTTACACACCATTTTTCCACAAAGGTTTGTTATTCATCTTTCATTTGGCAAAAAGAAAATTCCAAGCGTAACCTTGCCATGACCAGAGCCTTAAACACAATTACCACATCACATAAAATATCAGCATTTGGCAGGAGCTTTGCTTTTCTTGTCTTGTAGATTGCTAATTTTCCAATAGAAATTAAGAAATTAGCAAGAGCAGTCTCAGAGCGTTTTTTGTAACTAAGTGGTATTCCAAAAATAAAAACACGTATAGAAAAAGAAAAGTTCATACGATTAAAAAAAGTTGATAAAAAACCAAAGAAGCGAGAGAGTCTTGCACAATCTACGTAAGCATGGAAAAGGTCTTCAGAAATCATACAAAAAGGGCATTCCACTGAATTATCCTCATTAATACGATGTAATAAAACATTGGAGGGCAACACCATATGGGCGAGTCTCCAAGCAATATCACCAGTTCTTTTAACAATCGGTGAAACATACATTGCAGACCATTGTGGATGGGAGGGAGACCCAGAAGGCCGTTTCTCTTTCCATCGAGCCCCAAAAGAAACTGGCTGTAATGAGGGAAACCGGATTGAAATACACAAACGATCGTCTCTTTTTATCCTTGCTGGAAAGTGGTGATGAGGACAACAAGATAGATGTGGTGCTATCAGCCGGCAGGCTAGAGCTAGCACAGATCTGTGGTGGTGTATGGTGGTCACCAATGTTGGCGGTTAAGCTCAGGCCCAAGTGCCTAAAAACAAACAGGATTTCCTGTAGGACCTTGGCGATGCTCCTCAAAGATCTGATACCAATTCTTACTTGAAGATGTCCTGCAGAGAACCAACTGTTCCTGTTACAGTCACGAAGGTCCCGAGTCGTTTTCACGCCAGCACTCAAAAAACGTTGCACAAAAGCATGTGAGTGAGGAATAGCAGGAAAAAGGGCATTGTAGAAAAGGGGTTCCTGGAGGAACCTTTCACTGTTGTACATCCCCATTTGCTGAGTTACTGAAATGGACCGCCAGACATCCAAGACATCTTGGTAAAAGTCAGGGAGCAGCAAAGCATCGACATGTTGCAGCTCCATGAAAAAGAGTTCACAATTGTAGCCTAGCATGCCGGCTTGTTTTAATATACAGTTTGCAGTATATTTCCAGGGCAAGGCCTCCAGAAATATAAAACGATGAGCTGTAGAGACTCGGAAGGCCATCACCTGAAAAAGAATGTCCATAAGTCCATGGCCCCTTCCGCAAGTGGAAGGCAAATAGTCTCTGGCTTTGGCCAGTGTTTGCCATCCCAAAAGAAGTCAAGTAAGCATTTTTGGATTGACGACACCAACGTTGCAGGTGGATGCAAGGCAATCATTGTATGCCATAAGAGAGGGGCCACCAGGTTGTTAATGACCAGGGCACGACCTCGAAAAGACAAGGTCGACAAAATTCCTCTCCATCTGTTTAATTTATTGCTAATTTTGTGGAACAAACCATCCCAATTCCTTTTGACAAAACCAGGGGTTCCAAGATAAACACCGAGGTATTTCACACCTTCTTTTCCCCATGTCAAATTCATAGGGAGAATTGGAAGGCCAGAAGGTGGCGTACCGCCGACCCAAACTGCTTTGCATTTTGACCAATTAATTTGCGTTGTACATGCTTGAGAGTAGACCCGTAGGCACTCAAATAGCAGAGCAATGTCATTACTGCTGCGAACAGCAACACATACATCATCAGCATAGGCCGAAATGATAACGGGCTTTTCTGATGGAGTCACTGAAAACCCCATAAGAGAAGATCGTAAACGAATCAAAAGGGGCTCAATGCAAAGAGAGTACAAAATTCCAGATAAGGGACAGCCTTGCCGAATTCCCCTCCCAATCAGCAAAGGTGAACAGAGACCATCATTGATTTTGATCAAGCTAAAAATGTGATTATACAATGAGGATACATAAGAAATAAAAGATGCCCCAAAACCAAATTGCTTTAAAATGTGAAACAAATACTCATGATTAACAGAGTCAGAAGCCTTTTCTTGGTCAATAAAAAAGAGACCGGTATGTTGTTGCTGAAATGCACACACATCCCACAGGTCTCGTACCAAAAAAATGTTATCGTGCATAGATCTGTGCATAACACAGTACGATTGATTCTGATGTATAACTGTGCTTAAAACAGTCTTTACACGGTTAGCCAGCACTTTGGCAAAAATCTTGTAATCTGTGCAGACAAGAGAAATTGGGCGCCAGTTCTGTATCAATTGCAGGTCGTTTTTCTGAGGGATAAGGCAAACAACTGCACGTCGACAACTAAGGGGTAACAATCCCTCACGCAGACTGTATAAAAACACTGAGTGCAAAGCAGGAGCAAGCATGTCCCAAAAGGTTTTATTAAAATTCAGCTGGTAACCCATCAAAACCAGGAGCCTTATGATCAGCAAGGTCATCTAGCGCAGTTTTAATTCACCGAGTGTAATGTTCTCATCCAAGACATGCCGTTGATGCTCATCTATCTGCGGTAAATTGGTCGTAATATTCTGCATTTCAGGCACATCATTAGGCTTAAAGGAAAACACATTCTCAAAATAAGACTGAACAATCTCCGTATTATCACTAAGAATATGCCCATCACTAGCCCGAAGACTAAGCATTTGCTGGCTCGCCTTGGTCGTCTTCTCAAACTTAAAGAAACCTTTACAACATTTGTCTGAGGACAGTAAACCATTGACTCTCAGCCTGACTAAGGCACCGATACCATTTTCTTGAATTAATTCCTTAAGCAGAGTTTGTTTTTCAAAGAGGAGTTGACACCGTTTTTCATCACTGAGAACCTCAGCACCTTCCTGCAATCGTAGAATTTCTTGTTTCAAGGCATCAATACATAATTGTTTACTTTGAGAGCAATTGGTTTTGTATTGCTGACAGAAAACACGTATCTGCGCTTTAGCATAGACCCGCCACTGACAGAGATTTAGGAAACGATGTTGGAAATACACAACCTTGTCCCAAAAAACCACAAAGGATGATTTAAAGAAAGGATCGCTCAGAAGGGAGGTGTTAAAAGACCAATACAAGGTGCGGCATTTGAAATGAGGAAAAAAAGCACAGTTTTACCAAAGAATGGTCAGAGAAGCCTGAAGGGACAATAGCCGTATATGTCACAAGATTGATAGCAGAGTTAGGAATATAAAATTTATCAAGACGAGCAAGTGAAAGATGATTTAGTAAAACCGGACACCAGCTAAATTGCTGCAGGTTTGGGTGTTGTTGCCGCCATACATCGTTGAGGTCATGCCGTGAAATTATACTGGAAAGAGTCCTGCTTGAAGCTGGATGTGGCTCTGCACTGTTCCTATCTAAAGTTGGGTTTAAAGTACAGTTAAAGTCACCCCCTAAGCACAACAACGTATCAGAAGAGAGGTGTCTCAAGAAATTAAAGGACTGATTTAAAAAAGTTCCTCTATCTGCACTATCGCTTGGAGCATAGATGTTAACAAACATAAATCGTTGCTGATTGTATTCAAACTCTACAGAGGCTAGATAGCCTGGTACGATTTCCTTAAAGATAGGGGGGGGGGGGGGGGGACAAACGTGTACTGACAAAAAAAGCAATACCCGCACTCACAGAAGCTGTATTACTAAAAAACCAAGTGCCAATCAGCTGTTGCTGCCAATCAGCCATGCAGTCTGCAGTGGCACGAGTTTCTTGCAATAAAAGTACATCAATCTTTTCCCTCCTGGCTAATTGCACAGTCTGGGACCTACGCAGCTGACTGCGCCCACCATTGCTGTTCAAACTTGCTATGTTCATAAAAACATGGGCAGCAACACAGCCATTACAGGTTTAATTCTGTCCTTGCTGTGACAAGGTACCTCTTAAGTCTTTTCAGTGATTTATCAGAAATATGAAGGGCCGCAGATTATTGTACAACTTCCTGAGCCCCAATAATGAAGGCGTGAGTGTCAACGAAGAAATCGCAAATTTTCACGCGCCTTTTACGGTAAGTTTTTTTGTCGGAAATCCATGATTTCAGCAGGAGGGACAGTCTCCAGAGACCTGCTCTGAGAGAAGTCGGCCTCACCATCACTCAGTGAGGCAACGGAAGAACCCCCATCAGAGTCACAATCATTGCATTGAGAGTCCATTGCTGAAGCAACGGGCTCATCAACACGACAATCTGAGACTTCAACACTATCACCTTGCTGACCATGAGCTTGACAAGGCTCAGCTGCGTCAATGGAGGATTCTATCACAGATGGATCACTAGTTCCTACACACTCACCACTCCACACAGAGGGAGGGGTGGCACAATCAACACAAGCTTCAGCAGGGGACACACATGGAGGTTCAACCTCACATTGAGGTTTACCCTCAGAACCCCGGAGCGACTCAGGTGCTGTCTGGCCAACACATAAATTTTCAGCATTTATCACATTACCCTCAAAAGATTCTGAAGGCAGAGGAGGTTGGGGAATTTCCTCAACTGGAGGAAACTGCTGAGGAGGAGGTTGCGCTCCATCGTCACCTTCAATAACCACTTGGGCATAGGTTGGAGGACCGGCCAAGACCTTATTATCAGGCTCGTTGAGGTCGCTAGAAGGTGAGAGGGTTCTTTTCCTGGTTCTCTGTTTGTCTACAATGGGGTTTGTGTCAGCACCATCCATACTGTTTATATTAACGACAACGATCTCAGTAGAGCCTTGCTGTTTATCACCATTCAGGCTAGTGACTTTTTCGGGCACGAGTCTTTTAAATGACCATATTGACCACACTCAAAACAAACTAGAGACTCTGTGGAGACAAAGACCCGATAAGTGTGACCTTCGACCTTCAAGGGCAATACCGCATTTAAAGAGGTTACACCACGCGGTAAAATCATATAAACAAAACAACGAAACAACATGATTGTTTTAAACGGTTATTTTTCCCTCGTATAGGAACCATAGTAACTGAAGAGACGACAGAACCAAGTTTGTTTAGTTCAGTAACCAAGTCTTTGTTCTTAAGGAACAGAGGAGCATTGGAGAGAGAAACTCGAACTGCCGGTGTGTCGAGTGGACAAACCTGAACAAACACGTCGGGAGCAAAGAAAAGCCCGTGCTCGACTATTTGAGCAACCATGGGCACTGTGGAAACAAAGATTACCACACGTTTATTCATGCGAGAAGCCGCTCTTACATTATCCAAACCGATTATCTCTCCGACGGCAAGGATAATGGCCTCGACGTCGATTCCCGACGGAGGTGAACAAACTAACCCGTGCTTCCAGATTAGCGCTTCAAGAGACGTGTAACGAGAGCTATTCGCCATCGTTTCCACGTTTAAACAAAGGATAAATGTATAAAGGTTAATGCAGCCAAAAAGCTCCAGTAAACAAACGAAAAATAAAAATACTTATGAAAAAAGAAACGGAAAAAAGTATTATGATTTGTAACACGAAACGAAAAAAACCGAAGAGGGAACCGCCCTAAGGGGGAACCTTTAGCGGTCTCACCACGTGTGCTCCCTCACTCTCTCGCCCTCAAGAGGGTGGAAGGGATGATAACGTGGAAGGGGGATACACAAAAGACGGCGCAAAGGTGAGAAGAGGTAAGGGGAGGGTAAAGATACAAACCACGAGCACGGAGCTACAAGGCCAAAACACGAGCAGATGCCATGACACCGCACCCAGAGAGAGAGAGAGAGAGAGAGAGAGAGACAGAGACAGAGACAGAGACAGAGACAGAGACAGAGACAGAGACAGAGACAGAGACAAAAAAAAAAAAAAAAGAATGAATAGGAAAATAATTCCAGAGCTCGAGTGCATATTCATAAAAAGTACAACTGCTGACACTTTTTAAACTTGCAAGATTGGCACAGCAATAAGACCAGGATTTGGAGAAATCAAGGCATGAACAGGATTATAAGGCTGAAGGAAATTGGTAATGCGTGATGGTCTTGCAATGCATTTATAGCTCCAAAAGTGAAGAACACGACTTTATCGATGATTATACCTGAAGTTGAGCGTACGGCTATTGAACCTCCTGAGCAGGTCCTCTTGCACCACCTTTCTCTATTCACAGCAGAATGCTCAACTAGCTGGAGATCATTAAGTACATTAAGGTGCAGGAATACCAGCAAGTTAAACAAGAGCGACAATTGCTTTTCAATACATGTACCCTACCGATGCCAATGAATGCTTTTTAATTTTTTATCAATTAAAAAAATTGATGAAATGCCCTGAAACTCGAACTGCACTACACGTTTTTGTCATAATAAAGCCATGCACGATACGTTTCAGTTCAATATGTTAACGGGTAAGAGGAAAAAATCTGGAAAACTGGCCCATATATAATATGTGATATTTTCCAAATCCAAAAGAGCATAACTCCATGAACAATTGACGAAACTCTCCAAAACTCAAACTTGTTCTGTAACTTATCATAATAAAGCCATGTACCAAGTTTCAGTTGAATATGTTGAATTGTATGGTAAAAAGTGCAGAAAACCACAGGCGGGACAGACAGACAAAGAGAGCAAAACTATATTTCCCTCTGGGTCGGGGACTAATAATCACGGCAATGGACCAGGATCATTTCATGAGTAAACCAAGGTTTCAGCTGTTTTATTTATTTATTTAGGAATCAATTTTAGCATTGCTGTGTAACTGATGCATTAGGGATTTATAACTTTTAAGATTGCAAATTGGGATAAGTTCATGAAGGTCGAAGGTCACTATTAAAGGATGAATTTTCATGCGAGCAGACAGACACTTGAACATAGGTGGGTCTGTTTTGTTGCATTTAGTTTCAGAAAAGTGGAATTGAGCCACAAATTTAACAGCTCATAAACAAGAACAAAGAACTGTTTGTTGGAAACAATATTTCCCAAATCAAAAGACAGTTGCCATGGCGGTATCATTCACATAACAATGTAAAAAACAATATCATGGCCAAATGACATCACTCGAAGGACAAATATAAATGGTGAAAATAAGTGTTCTATGAATTGAGCCTTGAGAGACCCCAACTAAGATAGAAGTTGCTCGAGAAAATGAACCAACACTTTCTATGGTGTACGTACAAGCTGTCAGACAAGATTTAAACCAGCTTGAAGCAGGAACAAAGACGGTGTAAAAACTAGTCCGATCTATTGTATCGAGGGTGGCTAATAAGTCAAGGAAACCCAATGCCGTAACCATTTCCTGATTAGCTCTCTGAAGTATATCATTAAAAGTCTTTGTTGGGTGTTGTCTCTGTACTATGGTTATTCTTCAAACAAGATTGAAAAGGTTCTAAAGAAAGTCACCTTGAGTGTATATGTGAAGTTGAAGAGCAATAACACAATGCAAAACTTTTAATTTAAATATGTTAGTGAAATTGGTTAACATTCACAAATGATTAACAATGGTTTCTTAAGAATGGGAAAAGTAGGCCTCGTCAAAATTTTAAAGGGAAATGGAAGAGTTGCAGTTTTCTTTTTCAAGGTCAAAAGTCGTGTAAGAGCAAGGTCGTGGAAGAGAAGGTTGTGGAATAGAAGGTTGTGGAATAGAAGAGACAGATCAGGATGCAATGGAGTAAAAGAATCAGAAGAGATAGAGCAGAGGAGGGAAACACTAACAACAGGGTTGAGGGACAAAATAGACGGAGAATTGGACAAATAAGAGGTGTGGGAACAAACGAGGGGGCAGTGGAGGACGCATGGGGTGGATACCATGAATACAGAAGCAAAGTCTGGAGGAAAAAACTGGAAATTTCGAAGGAGTTGGTCTCAGTGTGGGTGTGATTTAACGGGAGTAGAAAGGATCATGGTTTTGGACAGAGGATGATCTGAGATGGTGTTGAACTGCTGTCTTCAAGGCCTAAAGGGGAGAATGAGATTGAAGAGGACGTGGAAGTTGGTTCCACAGGCAAGAAAAAAAATAGGAACAAATGAGTGGAGCTGAAAAGGCCATAAAGGAAGTAGTAGAAGACAGAGAGACCACCGACCTGTCTGTCATGTGAACGTTATAGACCCAGAGACTCAGCTTCATCGCAGGAGTTTCCAAAAAAAAATTAAAGGTCTTGGTTTCCATGGCATCAAGCTAAGCAAGGTGTGAGGCAGGGGATCCAGCCCAGAAGGAAGAGCAGTACCCTATCAAGCTGAGGATGAAGGATAAAAGCCTTTGAGGATAAAAGTTCAGTTGTGCCACGGAAGGACTTTTTACGACAGAGGATGCCCGGTCGGTGACTGGTTTTTGAAGCCAACTTAGAAATGTAACTTGCCCAACAAAGATCATGACTGATAGTGAGACCTAGGAATTTGAATGATTGGACTTCCTCAAGAGGATTGTTTTATAAAGTAAATAGGAGGGTTTGTCACACAGAGAAAGAGAGAGAGATAGAGAGAGAGTGAGAGGGAGAGAGAAAAAGAGAGAGAAAAAGAGAGAGTGAGAGGGCGAAAGAGAAAGAGGATGTGACATTTGTCAGGATGAAAAGACATATTCCTTGAGTTTGACCAGCTTGTGATGATAGATTTATCTATCTATAATTCCATTAATCTCTGTGTGTATGTGTGTATGTGTGTATGTGTGTATGTGTGTATGTGTGTATGTGTGTATGTGTGTATGTGTGTATGTTTGTCTGTGACCGCTGTTTCTCGACAACTACCGGTCCGATATACTTTAAACTTGCCAGGTATATTGCTGGGGACCCGAGGATGTGCCTTTTCAAGGTTTCATATTAATCGGAGAAGTAGTTACCGAGCTATGGCGATTTCTTTACCAAACACTGCAAGCCGTTCGCTTTGGACCAAACCATTGCATGTAAATAGAGGGGGGGGGGGGGGGGGTTCTGTGGTCGTTGCGAATGGACCAAACCATTCATGTAAATAGAGGGGGGGGGGGGTTCTGTGGTCGTTACTGCCACGTGGTTTCAAAGTTTTTTTTGTTGTTGTTTGCACGCATGTTTTTTTGCACCCACGTACGGGCACGCCCTAGGATGTTTACACACACACACCCCTACACAAATTATTTTTTTTTTTTTTTTTGGCAAGGAACGGGCACCCACGTACGGGCACGTCCTAGCTTATATATAGTACGGGCATGCCCTAGTATTCATAATACCCCCAATCATAATATGTTAATTTGTCTAATTATTGCCTAATTAGTTATGTAATGCCAATTTTATGCATTCCTGGGCAAGATCAAAATGTGTGCAAGACCCTCGAGAAAAAAAGGCATGAGTGGGAGAATTCAAAATCCCAGCGGGTGCAAAGAAATTGCGAAAAATGTCGAGAGAGGCCTCTCGGCATCAGTGCAGTTCGACTTAATTGGGTGTTCATGGAAAGGAAGTCTTGTAAGGAAGTAAACTGTCAAAATGACCACTGAGGTTAAACTTCTCCGGCAAATTTCTGTCTGCGTGAGATAATGGTGCATAGATCAATCATAAAATTTGTTTTGTAAAATTAGTTATATTTTGGTGGCATTTACATAATAAGTAATTTTACTTGAACAATTTTTTGTTTTTTTTTGTTTTTTGTATACAAGATCGAGGCTCGTGAAAGAGCGAACATTAATCACACAGAAAGACAAACAGACACACAAAACAAATAACATCGGGAGCGGTAGACAAGATGGGGAGAGAGGGGGAAGAACACAAACACAACATTTGAGAGCAGGGACCGAGAAACATGGAGACATCGAGAGAACTGTGGGAGGGAGAGGGCTTTGGGGGGAAGGCATGGGAAGGGGGGGGGGGGGTGGGAGAGGTATAAAACGTATGGACACTGCCAAGACTTCCAGGAAAGAAGTTGGAATTTCAAACAAGGTGGATCTGGGGTGAATTAGTGGGGGTAGAAAAGATCAAGGTTTTGGATGGGGGAAGATAAGAGATGGTGGTGAACAGCTGTTTTGAAGACCTGGAGGGAGGAGTGTGATTGAAGTGAGTATGGGAGTTTGTTCCAGAGGCGGGAGAAAAGAGGAATGAAAGAGTGAAGGTGAGCAGAGAGCCGAGATTTCGGCAGTTTAACCATCAGAGGGTGGCTGGCAGATCTTGTGCGACCTGTAGGAATATTTGGGGGACAGAGCACAGAGAGAGCTGGGGGAGCAAGGCCGGAGAGGAGTCGGTAGAAGACAGAAAGACCACCTACCTGCCTGCGGTGAGTGAGTGAAAGGCCCTCAGAGATAGCTTCATCGCGGGAGATTCCAATGATTCTGAAAGCTTTGGATTCAACAGCGTGAAGCCGAGCCAGGTGTGAGGCAGGAGCACCAGCCCATAGGGGAGAACAGTATTCCATTGAGCTGTGGATGAAAGCCTTGTATGTGGTGAGGAGCTCAGGTGTGCCTAGGAAGGACTTCGCACGACGGAGGATGCCCAGTCGGCGACTGGCTTTGGAGGCCAGCTTGGAAATGTGGTTTTCCCAAGAAAGATCATGGCAGATGGTGAGACCCAAAAGCTTGAGCGACAGAACTTCTTGGAGAGGATTGTTGAGAAAGTAGATGGGAGGGTTGTCCAGTCGATCTTTTCGGAGAGACATAGTAAGAGTGTGAGATTTGTCAGGATTGAAAGACATGTTCCACATGTTTGACCAGTCTGTGATTTTGTCCAGGTCTTCAGAGAGTGAGGAGGCTGCAGACTGCCGATCTGAGGGAAGAGGAATGGAGCGGCAGAGAGTGGAGTCATCAGCAAAGAGATACAGAGGATTTTCCAGAGAGTCGGAGAGATCATTGAGAAAGACCAGAAAAAGCACAGGGCCCAGCACACTGCCTTGGGGAACTCCAGCCTGAACGGGAAGGGGAGATGAGAGAAATCCATTCAGGGCCACACGTTGACTACGACCAGAGAGGAGCTCCGCAAGCCATGCATGGAGATTTCCATGGATACCATAGGAGGAGAGTTTGGTGAGCAGAGCTGGGTGCCAGACCGTATCGAAGGCACGTGATATGTCAAGGGAGACAGCTCTGATTTCCTGTTTGGCATTGAGGACCTCCATCCATTGTTGAGACAGCAGAAGCAGCATGTCCAGAGTAGAGTGACCTGGTCTGAAACCAAATTGATGATCAGAGATCAAGCCATTGGAGAAGAGGAAAGATTTCATATCCGAAGCAATGATGGATTCCATGACTTTGCTGATAATTGGGAGCAGGCTGATTGGTCTGTAGTTGCAAGGATCTGTTTTTGCACCTTTTTTGTGTAAAGCGGTAATGTTTGCTGATTTCCAGGATGCTGGCAGATGACCTTGAGCAAAAGATAGGGTGAAAAGAACAGAGAGAGGGTGAGATAGAGTGGCAGAGCAGGATTTTAGGACCCGTGGGCTGATGCCATCTGGTCCAGTTGCAGAATCAGAGTCGAGGTTTGACAAAAACTCCTCCACCTTGTCAGGAGAGAAGGTCACAGAGTCCAGGAGCAGTTTGGTTCGACTGGGAAAGGTGGGAACAGAGAGAGATGGGTTTGGGACTAAGGATTTTGAGGCAAACACAGAGTTGAGGCATTCGGCTTTGTCACGTGCGATGTCAACTGTGTGGCCATTTGAGGTAAGGGAGGGGATGGAGGGGGAACAAACACCAGAAACGGATTTGACCAGACGCCACCAGGATTTGGAGGAAGGAGACAGGTTTGAGAGTTCATTCTTGAGTGAGGAGAGATAGTGCTTCCTGGCACTCCTGAGGGTAGACACACACTTGTTCCGAGCTTGGTGGAAGGAACTGAGATTTCCTTCAGTTGGATTAGCCTTCCAAGAGGCAAAGGCAAGTTGTTTCAGGGCAACTGCCTCACCACAATATTCAGTGTACCATGGACGGGAGGAAGGGTAAGACAACTGAAGGCGAGATGGGATAAATCTGTGCATGAGAGAGATCAGTTTGCTTTGGAAGAATTCCCAGGAAGAATTGATGTCAGAGGCAGTGGAGATGGGAGACCAATCCAGACGATTGATGGCTGCTTGAAGACCGTCCCAGTCGGCCTGAGTGAAATGCCAGACTCGTCGACGCTGAGGAGGCTCTCTGAGAATGGCCAGAGAGATGTCCACTTTGACAAGCACATGATCAGAAGAACCGATTGGAGCAGAAGAAGAGCAGCAGACATTAGCAGGGAAGTTAGTCATAACCAAGTCTAGAAGAGAAGATACTCCATTGGCTGAGATCCGGGTCGGGAAATTGACAGATTGTGTCAATCCCAGTGAGTCACAGAAGTCCTTTGCTGAGGTGCCATGACTGGTGAGAGAGGAACCCACACCCAACCAGGTGGCATGATGACAATTGAAGTCACCACATATGAGGAAGAGAGAGTTGGGATGAGTGGATAGAAGTTGGTCCATGTTGTCAGACAGTGAAATGTAGATGGAGTCATCACTGTTTGGGGGACGGTACAGAACACATATGAACAAAAGGTGGGAGCGGAGAGGAAGCCGTAGCCAGAGGTGTTGGTTTAAACAATAAGCCTGGTGTTGGTTTAAACTTTAAAGGTTAGGGTGCCGGCTTGGGATCCTCGGATCCTAATGCCAGGGGGGTTGACTCGGCCTGTCATCCTTCCGAGGTCGGAAAATTGAGTACCAGCTCACTGGTAATTGGGGCACTGCATCGGCGATGCAAACGCACTTCCAGAGAAACGACGGTTCCGACGCAAACGCCACAGGCTGCGTACGAAACAACAACACCAACAACTTGAACAATGCTACACTTGTAAGGTGGAGATATTCAAAGGATGTACAGGCCTATTATATCGAAAGCATTTGCTAATGTAAACCAACAATGAGGATTTAGAAATGTAGGCAATTCCTCCATCACGACTTTGAGGTCTAGTTTTACGGATAAGCAGCAACACCTTGGACCAACAGTTAAATTTTACGGATAAGCAGCAACCGCATTGAAGCAAAAGTTGAATCAGTAATGGTAGCATCAGGTGAGAGCTAAGTTTAAGTCAAACAACATAAGTCAAATTGTAGGAGAAAAGTGATTGATTAGAATTCCTGCTCACCTATACTCACTTGTTCCTCTTTTTCCCTATCTGTGGAAACAACTACCACATTATATTCAATGTTCTTCCCTCTAGGTCTTCAAGGCAGCTGTTCACCACCATCTTCCATCATCCCCCATCCAGAACCATCATCTTTTCTGCACCCGTTAAAGCACTCCCTAAATTTTGCTTATGTATCCATATTATCCACCCCCTGCATTCTCCCCCTACCCCTTAGTCCCACCCGCGTATCTCCTGTTGTCCGTCTCGATCTATTTTGTCCCCAGGCCCTGAGGTTGGCATTTCCTCCTTCTCCTTCTGTTGTTTCTTTTGTCCCCAGGTCTGCTCTGTTCTGAGTTCTAGTTCTTCCACGAGACTTGACTATCTAAAAACAACAATGCTCAGCGACTTATTTAAAAGGGCTATATTCATACCAGAAGGTTGAGTTGAGGAGGGAAAGGGAGGAAGGAGTGTTAATGTGAATAAGATTCAAGAGGACTGCCAAGCTGGAGCAGGGTAAACACAGCCAATCACCATCAATAGAATAACAATTATTAATAACAACAATAAAGTTTTAGTTGAAATTGGTGTATGGCAAAGGGAATGTTATTTTAATGAGGATTGTGATTTCTATGGCAGTGCCTGCACAAAACGCTTCGTGAAAGACAACGCTGATAAATAGGTTGATAGCAGAGCGGCACAACATACAGTGCATTCAGAAAGTATTCAGACCCCTTCACTTTTTTCACATTTTGTTATGTTGCAGCCTTATGCTGAAATCGTTTAAATTCATTTTTTCCCTCATCAATCTACACTCAATACCCCATAATCACAAGGAGAAAACAGGATTTTAGAAAGTTTTGCAAATTTATTAAAAAGAAAAAACTGAAATATCACATTTACATAAGTATTCAGACCCTTTGCTATGACACTTGAAATTTAGCTCAGGTGCCTCCCATTTCTCTTGATCATCTTTGAGATGTTTCTACACCTTGATTGGAGTCCACCTGTGGTAAATTCAATTGATTGGACATGATTTGGAAAGGCACACACCTGTCTGTAGAATGTCTCACAGCTGACAATGCATATCAGAGCAAAAACCAAGCCATGAGGTCGAAGGAACTGCCTGCAGAGCTCAGAGACAGGATTGGGTCGAGGCACAGATCTGGGGAAGCCTACAAAAAAAATCTCTGCTGCATTGAAGGTTCCCAAGAGCACAGTGGCCTCCATAATTCTTAAATGGAAGAAGTTTGGAACAACCAGGATTCTTCCTAGAGCTGGCCGCCCGGCCAAACTGAGCAATCGAGGGAGAAGGGCCTTGGTAAGAGAGGTGACCAAGAACCCGATGGTCACTCTGGCTGAGCTCCAGAGATCCTGTGTGGAGATGCGAGAAACTTCCAGAAGGACAACCATCACTGGAACACTCCACCGATCTGGGCTTTATGGCAGAGTGGACCGACGGAAGCCTCTCCTCAGTGAAAGACACATGAAAACCCACAGAATCTTGTTTCTCACAGTCTGAGAATCCTTTAGGTGCTTTTTTACAAACTCCAAGTGGGCTTTCATGTGTGTTCATTTTGTGTCTAACATGTGTTCATTTTGCAGTACACTGTTTAACAGTCACACATCCCAGCCACTTCAAGCCATGATTAAAAACAACTGCCTTCTGCTGTGCAAATCCAACTAGAACACTTTAAAACACTTAATCACCATGCACTTCAATGCCCCACGCACCACACTGGGCCCACTTGTAACCATACTCACGGTTAATTATTTATTTTATTCTGGATGAAAGAGTGTTTACACGGAAGAGAGCAGGAGCTTGTGATCTAACGATTCAGCTCTCAGAGTCTCAGCTCAAGGATTTACATCAAAATAAAATGGGCATAAAGACAGGATGGTCAGAGGATGGCAGGCCTTGGGTGGGGACTGGGGTGAAGTGTAATTACAACCTCTAATGATCTGTGGAGCAACAGAGACGTGACTACAAGACGTGGTGGCTTCAAATGTAAGCACTCTGATCACGCCACCCTTTAATTTAGCCGTCTACTTGCGATGTTCAAAGTCTTTTCCATCAGGAGAGTCTTCTCCATCAGGACTCGTGCACCTTTGTATATGTTTTTTTTTTTGTTTTTTTTTTTGTTAGCATTTAACTTGTGCTCTGGACCTCAGCTCCTGCCACAGGAAAATGGTACTTTTCCCTTGCCGGTAATTAGCCCAAATCAAAAGGGTGAGTGCGGGGCACTGTGCAAGCATCCTGCATGGCTTATAGACTGAGCGTAGCGGATGTGGTGAGGGGTGAAAGAGTGGGGCAATGGAAGGAGGTGGGGTGGAGTGCGGAGTGGGGGTTGTGGAAGGGTGGGGGGAGGGGGTTCACAAGAGTAGCCTGTTACTGGGCGATGTAGCTCCAAGTAAAACACCAGCTGCTGCCCATAGCCTGAACTACGACATGCTTTACAATGGCACAAAAAGGCAAAGGGTGGCAGGCGAGCTACAGCAGGGAATATGGCCAACACCATGCTGTCGTAATGTCACGCGCTTTTCCATATCCACCGTTTTGCTGACATCCACAGTATGCACATCTAACTTAAGAATGAGAAGGTATGACATAACTAATATAAGAAAGGATATAAATTTATCCGAGGTAACAGTAACAGAGGTGGATGGTTTTCCGGAAAAGTGAATATGATGATCGGGGGTGGGGTGTGGGTGAGGGTGTTTGAAGGTTCAGACCCCCTGACATTCTTGGATCTACCTCAAGAAAATATACCAATTACTTTATCTTGAAATATTGCAAAATATAGTTTACAAATTAATATTGGGCATTTCAAATTGATTTACTGCCCTTTCCATTGAAAAAGCTTTCTTTGATTACTGCCGTACCTTAAAATACCAAACTTTAGTAAAAAAAACAAAAACAAAAAATAGAAACCCTAATATTTTAAAGGTTAAACCTCTTGAATAAAAGGCAAGACTGAACATTCGATAAACTGTTGTCAGAAATAATTTACAATTGTCCTCTCAAGTTTCTTCTAATGTAGCTTCCACAAAATTAATAACCGCGCAGGGGAATGATTTTTAAAAATCGAGGTCGATGGGAGTTGGTTCGGAACTTCGCTGTGAAAACCAAGCTTGTCTATGTGCATTTGTGGTGCTGATCATCCAACAAGCCGCTCTTTGGCCTCTGGAGGTGAATGCCTCAGCAGGGAATAAAGGAGAGCTCTTTTTCCGACAGAGCAGAGTAAATGCCACTTTAATTGGAGTCCTCAGGAGGGTTCTCTTCGTGTGAGAGCCAGGAGGCTCATTCGGTGAGGAAAACTACAGCAACTGGGGGTAGGGTTCCGAACCAAACGTTGGAGGCCCTGTCTGGGATCCGAGCTGGCCTTTGTCCTGGAGCTTCCAGGCGCAAGCCATCTCTCAACTAATCCAGCCTTTCTTTCCACAGTGCAGGTCAGCTCACAACGATGATCAAGGGATCCCAACAGAGTGGGCAAGACCGTGCGTCAGATATATATTTGTTCTATGTCAGTACTGGACAAATGTTTTTATAGATCTAGTTATATCACACTCGTACAATGAAAACTCCAACAAAACAAACCGAAAACAAAAGTTTAGGTTTACAAACCAAGATTATTACTTGGAAAAGGGGACATTGGAGTGTGTTTTTTTAACCTTGATAATAATTTATTTTGAAAAGAAAGTGGAACAAATCTACTAATCTCAAAATAGGTGTTTTTGTATCATTTGGAGGTTGTAGCGGTTGAAAGGGGTAGTGATAAAAAGGTTGTATGAAGTGACGATAGGGCTGTGGAAGGAGGCATGGGAACCAGGCATTACATATTGATTCTTGTCGTTATATGAGCCCAGAAGGGTCATGAAAGAGATTACCTTGTAATGATGGCAGTTAATAGGGCTGGAATGAAGAAAAGTAATCCGAATGACGAGAAGTTGATAAAATTAAAAAAAACAATCAGAACAGCCTGATAAAACAACAATGTTTGGACTTTTACATTATCTACCTTTATAACTCAGAAGCTTTTGAAGTCCTCTTACTTAACGCCACTATCATAGATATGATGTTTATCATATTCCAATGCCTAGATCTGTAGAGTATTTTTAGCACTGGTAAAAAATGAACATTATTTTGAATGGAAGTGTTTATAATATGCAGTATACAGGAAATGAACAGATGGAAGGAAGAAGATGGAGCAATTTTGAACAGATCATTCAATTCAGCCCAATGTGTGGGCATTAATACAAATCAAACTAGAAAGAGCAATCAGAGATTGCAGACCCTCACCAGAACGTGTATTCAGTGGTTTTTAAATGTTGAGTGGTATTCAGGGGTCGGTACTAAGTCCACTACTATTTGTAGCTGTGATGGAGTTGCTGGCTCAGAACGCAAAGGAGGGTTTACCGTGGGAGTTGTTGTATGCAGATGATCTGGTGTTGATTGCGGAAAGTATGGATGGACTGAAGGAAAAGATGAACAAGTGGAAGGAATGTATGAAGACAAAAGGTCTGAAGGTGAATATCGGAAAGACGAAGGTGATGGCAAGTGGTAAAGCATGTGGTGAGGTGGAAAGAACTGGGAAGTGGCCCTGTGCTGTGTGTAGGAAGGGTGTTGGAGTGAACTCCATTCAATGTACAATGTGCGCAGAGTGGGTTCATCAAAAATGTAGTGGTTTGAGAGGGTCATTAACCAGTGTGGCAGCTACATTCAAATGTAAGGTGCGCACAGAGGGAGCTGCAGATGGAGGAAATGTTGAGTTGGATCTTGGAGACGGCGTGAAGCTGGAAGGTGTGAAAATATTTTGCTACCTCGGAGACATGCTGAATGGAGAAGGTGGATCAGACTCGGCAACGGTTGCTGGAGTGAGATGTGCATGGAAGAAGTTTCGGGAACTGAATGGCGTGCTGATGATGAGGGGAGTGTCGTTGAAGCTGAAGGGAAAGGTGTATGCTGCATGTGTGAGAAGTGTTATGATTTATGGGAGCGAGACATGGGTAATGAACGTAGAGCAGCAACGAAGGTTGGAAAGGGTGGAAATGCGAATGGTTCGGTGGATGTGTGGAGTATCGTTGAGAGAGAGGAAGACAAATGATGAATTGCGAAAGATGATGGGAATAGAGCCTGTGATTGATGCTGTGAAGAGGAACAGGTTGAGATGGTTTGGTCATGTGTTGAGGAAGGATGAACGTGACTGGTTGAGAAGAGTGATGGAAATGAATGTAGAAGGAAGTAGAGGATGGGGAAGACGGAGAAAGACTTGGCTAAAGATGGTGGAAGAAGAAATGCAAGCAAGGGGGTTAACAAGGAGAGATGCAGAAAATAGGGCAAAATGGAGAAGATTGTCATGGGGACCGCAAGGCTAACCCCCACTCTAGTAGGGAAAATGGCCTTACAATGCATGTTGTGTTGTTGTAGGATGAGTTGGGAAGAGAGAATAGCAAAGAGAGCGGATGAGTTGAAGGAACAAGGTCGGAGGAAAAGAGGTAGACTGCGGTTGAGATGGGAGGATTGTGTGAAGAGGGATAGTAAGGTGGGGGTGGTTGGAGAGTGGAGAGAGTTGGCTGAGGATAGAGGGAAGTGGAGTAGTATCATATTGCACAATCCTGGACGGGTCACCACTCCGACGCAGAATACTCGAATGACTCATTCTTCCCCGTAAGCTGGTACTCATTTCTCCAACCTCCGAAGAGTCAACCCTCCCAGTGTTAATTCAACGGATGACAGGGGCTTCAAATCAGGACGCTGAGATCTCAAGCCAACCACCTTCAATGTTAAGCCAACACCATGCTTAGAAAGTCAAAGAAAGTGGTGATAATTTAAAAAGAGAAGCTGAGCAGTCAAACAAATATTATGTGCTCTTCTGGTCTTCCTATTCAAAACAAAATTATCAACAAAGGTTCACATAAAGCACAAACTTTCATCTCCATAACATTCTCAACTAAGTGCCATGTGTCAAAACACAACCTCTTCCATCAAGGAAGCTGCCCAGTGAATCAAGCAAGACTTATTCTATCATCCTCTAGCTTTCTTTGGCTGGATGTGCACACACGCAAAATCTCTCTCGATTTCTTCTCTCTCCATTAAGAGGGAAACATAGATGCAAGACTATCTCCTCTCACCCAATGCCTTTTCTCACACCACTCCCTTCCTCTCTGTTCCCACCTCCACCTTCCTCCATCCCAAATTACAAAGGTGACAATGAGAATGGTTTTCTGAATCGCAT
The DNA here is from genome assembly GCF_964187855.1 of Myxine glutinosa. NCBI lineage: Eukaryota > Metazoa > Chordata > Myxini > Myxiniformes > Myxinidae > Myxine > Myxine glutinosa. The sequence continues at coordinate 153,314,013 of NC_136268.1, forward strand.
GGTCGAATGCAAGTCTGCATCACTCCTCCACTTCGGGAATCCTTGATGACTTGTGTTAGTCATTTATCAAGGCCGCTCTATGACTGAAGGTTTCAGCCTGAATCCTTGGGCTTTCTGACTTTTATCTTATTTTATGCTGCTTTTTAAACATTTCTACATCGATCTAAGGCTCATGGAGGAGCTTGTAAATAAATTACCTGCAGGATAAAGACCTAAGGAGACATGAATGTACATTTACATGAATTACCAGGACATGAATAAACATTGAAAAAACACATGGGATATGGGATTTGAACCCGGCTTCTCTACACCACGAGATGCAGGTTCAAATGGGAACTTGTTAGTGAAAGGCTAACCCGAGTTAGTGACAAAACCTTGAGTTGGGTGTCCTTTTGCATTTGCTGCTTTGTGGTTGTCACAATTTTTAAGTGATAGTGGATTATTCAACTACTAGCCGAAACCCGTGGAACATCCACGGAAGGGAGGATGTGGTGTATGGATAGAGTGTACCATTATGGATGGCATAGGGGATTTGCTTGTCCGAGTAAGAGTTAGGAAGAAAGATGAGAATGAAGAGTGCGTGTATGAACAACGATCGCCGACACCGGCACAAATGCATGCTCTGGATTGTCCACTCAGTGGACGGCTTGCTTTCGCCTTCGCCTGTCCAATCAGCGGATGGCTTGCTTCGCCTTCGCCCAGCAGACGCCAATACGATGGCGTCGTAAGATGGCGTCGTATCGGCAGTTAATCGGATGCTTTTGGGCCCCAACGTCGGCTAATTCAGATTTTTCGAGTATGGCTGTACGTGATAAACAAAGAGCGAGGTTCGTAGATTGTAAATCCATTAGTGCCGTGGGCATCGGGTCACTGGGTGCGGCGTAAAAGGTATAACAAAGTCGAGTCCTTACGCTATTATTATATAGATAACTTTTTTATTTAATAACTTTCAGGGTTCTTGCAGGTCGTGCTGATGTCAAGCATAATATCAGACATAACCGCCACAAAACCCACTTGAATCACTTCATGATCTTGGAATGCAGCCTGGAGTCAACAGACCACAATCTACCACTGAAGTTACACTTGTTTTGAAGGAGGAATAGCATCATATTACAACTGATAGTGACTTAAATTTGGTACAGGTTGATTATAGCTTCAATGACACCTTATTATATATACCAGAAACACCCACTCCCTAAGGGAGTGGCTTGGGGTGTCATGTTATTATCTTTATGATTATTAACACCATAGCAAAGTACCTGCCCCATTGGCGATGTTGTTCCAAGTGTGCAACACGATATTCTGGCACATCCTTTAATTTGGACAGTGTATAGGCAACATACCACTGCTTCAATCACTTTCAAAAATTGAAATAACCCCGGTTACGCATATAAAGGAAAAACATATGTACTGCTTATGTGCATATACAATACACTGTGGTTATATAACTCTGATAATTCCAATTGCACACCAACTCCACCTACCCCATCCCCCCATCTCCACCCCCCCCCCCCCCACCTCGCATCCCATCCCCATCCCAAATTTTATTAAATGGCAAGATTGGCGAAAAAATTTTTTCCCAACACTTGATGGAATCAAACAAATCTTGCACACGGACAACTTCAAGGTGCCCTCCTGAATCCTTGAAAGTTCCAACTTCCTATGTCAAATCCTCTCGGAGGAGTAGATGAAACATACAACGTACTTTCCCACCATCAGAAATAGATATCAAACAGTTGTGAATTAATAATCCTGTATATTTTCTTCCTGGCTGAATACGTTTTGCAATATACAGTGTATATCTATATAATATTCTTCGTAGGTGATTCTGTCTGTCTGTCTGTGACCCGTCTGTCCGAGGGTGTCCGGGAGACTCCCTCACGGCTTTATCTCGACTCTAACTCGATACCTCATTTCATTTTTCACAGTCGCTAACATGGTTTTAGACTCGGTTGCAACAAACGGGAAGGAGATTTGTTGAAAGTTAACGCACAGGTAGGAAATAGCCGAGATCGGAATGGTATATCACACATCACCCAAATAACACAGACGGAAAATATTCGATGAAAGTTAACGTTAATAGAACAAAATGCATTTTAAATGAGAAGGCCTGTATAATGTAAACTAACAATGGAATACAATATTTATGAATAACGTTTGGTTTTAATCTATTTTTACTTCGTAAAGCGAAATGTTTTTGATACATTCAAGTTTAAAAATGAAGAGTCCATAGGCCTCTGACAGGCCTCTGATGTGCATTTTAAGATTGAATCAACACGTCTTCGATCATAAATTACTTTATAAAAAAACAAAGGTACATTTTGATGACAACTTACGGATATGAAATTATGGATATGAAATCTTTCCTCTTCTCCAATGGCTTGATCTCTGATCATCCATTTGGTTTCAGACCAAGTCACTCGACTCTGGACATGCTGCTTCTGCTGTCTCAACAATGAATGGAGGTCCTCAATGCCAAACAGGAAATTAGAGCTGTCTCCCTTGACATATCACGTGCCTTGGATACCGTCTGGCACCCCGCGCTGCTCACCAAACTCTCCTCCTATGGTATCCATGGAAATCTCCACGCATGGCTGGCGGACTTCCTCTCCAGTCGTAGTCAACGTGTGGCCCTGAATGGGTTTCTCTCATCTCCCCTTCCTGTTCAGGCTGGAGTTCCCCAAGGCAGTGTTCTGGGCCCTGTGCTTTTTCTGGTCTTCATCAATGATCTCTCTGACTCTCTTGAAAATCCTCTCTATCTCTTTGCTGATGACTCCACTCTCTGCCGCTCCATTCCTCATCCCTCAGATCGGCAGTCTGCAGCCTCCTCACTCTCTGCAGACCTGGACAAAATCACAGACTGGTCAAACAAGTGGAACATGTCTTTCAATCCTGACAAATCTCACACTCTTACTATGTCTCTCCGAAAAGACCGACTGGACAACCCTCCCATCCACTTTCTGAATAATCCTCTCCAAGAAGTTCTGTCACTCAAGCTTTTGGGTCTCACTGTCTGCCATGAACTTTCCTGGGAAAACCACATTTCAAATCTGGACTCCAAAGCCAGTTGCCGACTGGGCATCCTCCGTCGTGTGAAGTCCTTCCTTCGCACACCTGAGCTCCTCACCACATACAAGGCTTTCATCCACAGCTCAATGGAATACTGCTCTCCCCCTCTGGGCTGGTGCTCCTGCCTCACACCTATCTCGTTTTCACGGTTGAAACCAAAGCTTTCAGAATCATTGGAATCTCCCGCGATGAAATGAACTCCAAGGGCCTTTCACTTACTCACCGCAGGCATGTTGGTGGTCTTTCCGTCTTCTACCAACTCCTCTCCGGCCTTGCTCCCCCAGCTCTCTCTGGGCTCTGTCCCCTAAATATTCCTACAGGTCGCACAAGATCTGCCTGCAACCCTGTTATGGTTAAACTGCCAAAATCAAGACTCCCTGCTCACCTTCACTCCTTCATTCCCCTTTTCTCCCGCCTCTGGAACAAACTCCCTCACTCTCTTCAATCCCACTCCTCCCTCCAGGTCTTTAAAACAGCTGTTCACCACCATCTCTTATCTTCCCCCATCCAAAACCTTGATCTTTTCTACCCCTGCTAATTTCACCTCCGATACACATTTTTTGAAATACCAACTTCTTTCCTGGAAGTCCTTGCAGTGTCCTTGTGTTTTATACTTCTCCCAGCCCCCCCCCCCCTTCCCACGCCTTCTCCTCCCAAGCCCTTTCCCTTCCACAGATCTCCTGATGTCTCTGCTCTCAAATGTTGTGTTTGTGTGCTTCCCCTTCTCTCCCCATCTTGTCTACCACTCCCCTTATTATATACTTTGTGTGTCTGTTTGATTATTTTTTTGCGTGATAAATGTTAGCTCTTTCACGAGCCTCGATTCTGTATACAAAAAAAAAAAAAAACTCAAGCAAAGGAAACCAGGTAATGCCTGTTTCGTTTGGAGCGATTATACACCACCCAAAGAAGATGCGTTTCATAGCTATAGGAATTAAAATCGTGAAATCTTTAAAAAAGAATTATTTTTTTCGCAATTTTTCGTCTGTCAAATTTTGAGTTTTCAAGGCTGAATCATGTTCACATCCAGAATTAATAAAGAAACTCCATTTCACATGTGCATGGACATGTAATTCACAGATGTGAAATAAATAAATAAACACAGACGGGAAATAATCTGGTGCAGTAATTACGATTATAATCGCAGCGGAAGTGGCCGCTGCCATTCATCGTGATCCCGTGCTGTCACATGTTGCGGACGTTATTTTCAGGTTCTTGGTGTGAGTTACTCTCGACGTCAGAATATGATCCATATGCGTCGCGTGTATCCGGGCTGTCTTTAGCCCAAGGTCACGTAATGTGGAGCATGTGGGTGGTCATTCCCCCTTGTGTGTGTGACCCAATCACCCGTGTGTGTGTGACCCACTCCGCCGTGTGTGTGTGTGACCCACCCCTGTGTGTGTGTGTGACCCACCCCTGTGTGTGTGTGTGTGTGTGTGTGTGTGTGTGCGTGACCCACTCCCCCATGTGTGTGTGTGTGTGTGTGTGTGTGTGTGTGTGTGTGACCCACTCCCCCAATTGTGTGTGTGTGACCCACTCCCCCGTGTGTGTGTGTGTGTGTGTGTGTGTGTGTGACCCACTCCCGTGTGTGTGTGTGTGTGTGTGTATGTGTGTGACCCACTCCCCCATGTATGTGTGTGACCCACTCCCCCGTGTATGTGTGTGACTCACTCCCCCGTGTATGTGTGTGACCCACTCCCCCGTGTGTGTGTGACCCACTCCCCCATGTATGTGTGTAACCCACTCCCCCATGTGTGTGTGACCCACTCCCCCATGTGTGGGTGACCCACTCCCCCGTGTGTGTGTGACCCACTCCCCCATGTATGTGTGTAACCCACTCCCCCATGTGTGTGTGACCCACTCCCCCATGTGTGTGTGACCCACTCCCCCATGTGTGTGACCCACTCCCCCGTGTATGTGTGTAACCCACTCCCCCGTGTGTGTGTGTGACCCACTCCCCCGTGTGTGTGTGACCCACCCCCCCCCCGTGTGTGTGACCCACTCCTCCGTGTGTGTGTGACCCACTCCCCCGTTTGTGTGTGACCCACTCCCCCGTGTGTGTGTGACCCACTCCCCCATGTGTGTGTGTGACCCACTCCCCCATGTGTGTGTGTGTGACCCACTCCCCCGTGTGTGTGTGACCCACTCCCCGGTGCAGTGTGCGTGATGTGGGAGGGATGGGGGCGGGGAGGGAGAAGATTTGAGCTCTTGAATTCCCATTTTACATGAGATGTAATTTCACATTTCAAACTGTATTTCCCATGTGCACGTACATGCATTCACATGTTATCAGAAGTAAATACATTGTGTCGATGCATCATTTGTGGATCTGATAAATTGCCAGTAACCATTTGGTAAAACTGAATGTGCAGCATCTAATTCTAAATGAAGATGTCCAAATGTCACACACGTCCATGCCCATGGGATTCCCACGGGTGACGCCACTTGTCTATATTATAAAACAGGAGTGTCTGACTGTCTGTCTGTCTGTCTGTATGTCTGTCCGTCCCCAAACTACTCCCTCAGTTTTGGGGCTAGCCAAACCACCAAACCTCCTGTGGAACATTTTGGGGTCCCAGCAGATGTTGTAAGGTCGGTAGGAGGTTTCAAAAATTCCTCAATAAAATTATGATTTTGAAATTAACTCGATACGAACCTGCCGCGAATCTGGAAGTAGACAGATGATGGCAATTACCTGGTTTGATAATATTCTAATACAACCGTCATTTGAAACAGTATTTTGTTAAAGTATGAATTTATGATTGGAATGCGGTTTGGAATTGAGTGAATATAATTACGATTTTGAATTTGTAATTGTATTCATCCAACTGTATGGAACTACTTCACATCTGGATTTAAATATTTGTTTACGTCACAAATGTTGATAAAAGTTTATTTTTTACATTAATGCTATTTAATTTGTGATTGGCGTTATGCTGTTTGGAATGAAAATAGAGATATTGAGTTCAAGTGAATGACAAAATGCCGTGAGGGTTGCTACTTTCTTAGCGTGACATTTGTGGATCGCCATATGCAGATTCGCCATTGACTGGGTATGGAATCATTCAAATGGGTACGTTTTTCGTGGAAGTCCTTCACGAACCTGCTGTCCATGCTTGATGTTCGACTACAGGTGGCACAGGAATGTGGAATTTATTGGTTCCATACCATTCGTCATTTTTTTTTACCAAAGGCTTTCACGAACCTGCTGTGCATGTCTGATGTGCGACAGGAATGTGGAATTTATCGGTTTCATGCTTTGGCATACACCGTTTCTGCATTGTCTGTTTGCTTATGGCCTCCCACCCGTGGTACCTCACCAGTAGATATGTGAGTACATATGAGTAGACAAATGGGTGAGTGATATGGAATATGTATTTTATGTCTACATATATGTAGACATATATGAAGGATGGGAACTCTCTAGGAAGAGTCCTGGTTGTTCCAAACTTCTTCCATTTAAGAATTATGGAGGCCACTGTGCTCTTGGGAACCTTCAATGCAGCAGAATTGTTTTTATAGGCTTCCCCAGATCTGTGCCTCGACACAATCCTGTCTCTGAGCTCTGCAGGCAGTTCCTTCGACCTCATGGCTTGGTTTTTGCTCTGATTTGCATTGTCAGCTGTGAGAACTTATATAGACAGGTGTGTGCCTTTCCAAATCATGTCCAATCAATTGAATTTACCACAGGTGGACTCCAATCAAGGTGTCGAAACATCTCAAAGATGATCAAGAGAAATGAGAGGCACCTGAGCTAAATTTCAAGTCACAGCAAAGGGTATGAATACTTATGTCAATGTGATATTTCAGTTTTTTCTTTTTAATAAATTTACAAAACTTTCTGAAATCCTGTTTTCTCTTTGTCATTATGGGGTATTAAGTGTAGATTGATGAGGGAAAAAATGATTTAAACGATTTCAGCATAAGGCTGCAACATAACAAAATGTGAAAAAAGTGAAGGGGTCTGAATACTTTCTGAATGCACTGTATATATATATATATATGTATATATATATATATATATATATATATATATATATACATACATACACATACATACATTTTTATATATTTCTGGAAAATAAAGCATACATTAGATGACATAATGAAGCACTATATTACTATATTAGCAATATAAAAGTGCAAATTTCCTCCATGTTTTTCCCATCTGCCCCATCTTCTCTCAATCGATCTGCATCTCGTTTTATTACAACCACCTCTTTAAATTCGGATTTCGACAAGATTTCCCAGTGGGGCAAATGTAACCAGGTTCAGTTTAATGCTTCGAAAACTCAATTTCTTCCCATATCTCTCTCCAAAACTCCTCTCATCTCTCCAATCTCCTTTGAAAGTTCCACAATTACACCATGTGATACAATGAACCTACTAGGTATTACCCTAACATCAAATTTATCCTGGAATCCACACATTACACAAATAGCTAAGTCTGCCTCTAAGAAACTGGCAGTCCTGTTCAGATGTCGAAGATTCTTCTCCTTTCAACAGTTGCTTCAACTATATAAGGGATTGATTCATCCTTGTATAGAGTACTGCTCTCACATCTGGGGAGGTTCTAGTTCCACATACTCACTGGACAGAATTGAATTGAAAGTAATTCGACTTATCAACTCTCCCAATCTGACCTCAAAACTTGACCCGCTCAAATTAGGTCGCAAAGTTGGCTCTTTCTCTTTTCTACAGATATTACTTCGGTTTTTGCTCCCAAGAACTTGCTGCTTGTATACCTCCGCCATTAGCGAGACCACGGATTACTCAACAAGCCACTACATCTCATGATTATTGTGTGGCCATTGGCAACTCAAGGGTGGGCCGTTATGATGTTTGTTTCTTCCCCTCCACTGCCAAACTATGGAACCCTTTACCTTCACATGTCTTTCCTAACACTTATGATCTTCCCCTTTTCAAAAAGCAGATTCTCTGCTTTCTCAAAAACTCTTAGACTATTCTCTCCTTCTATGCTTTTCTATCAATGCAGCTCTTTTATTTGGCCTGGCCCCGATGAGGACGACATAGTCTGTGCCTGGAGCCTTCAACATAAAAAAAAAACTTGCAATTTATAGAGCTTTCTTGTACCACATATACAACATGATGCATGTTTTCCTTTACCAAAGTTTTGCTTGGCTGTGGCATTTCGTTTCAGAAATCCCCAACCAAATGGGAATGACAAGACAACACCAAAGTGATGTTGTCGATCTCTTTCCAAGCTCAGTTGTCGTGTTCTCCCGGGTTTCACTTTCTCCTCGTAATTTCTCTCAAGTATTGGATTACCCCTTCCACTAGGTCCAATTTCCCAATTGCTCTCAACATCATCGCTGGCTGACGTTATTTCCATCACGCCAATACAATCGCTATTCCATGGCATAAACGTTATCAAACTCGTGCATTACTCCGAGCTAGACCAGCAAACCGAGAAAAATGCATTGAAAAGACCATTTCAGGTGTTATTTAATTGATGGATGTGGGATGACTGTCCATTGGATAGTATAAAATGTTGTAAACCGAGTTGGAAATTGTAACCTGATTCTTAAATGCTAAGTTTTTTTGAGTTGCAAGATTCATTATGTAGCTGAGCCGACTTCAAACTTGTGGGTTTAAAAAGGGTTGTTCAAAAAAAATTAGAAGAAGCTATTTGAAAGAACCGTTTATCAAAACAACTGCATTGCCAGATAAGGTGTTTCTCTTGTCTGTCAACAGATTATAAGAGCATTTCATTTCTAAGACTTCCAGATGACATCACTGAAGCCACAGGGTGTCTGTTTTTGCCGAATGTTGAACTGGTGTAATAAAACGAATGAAACAAATCCTGTCCATATTTAAGATTTTGGAACTTATTGATTAAAAAAAAAAAAAAAAAATCCAAGAATTAAATAAATAATTGTGTGAAGCGCTTCTTTAAGCAGTTTTGTTGATTTCACCGTAGATTCTTTAGGCCGAAGTAAAGAGTGTTTACAAGAAACCCGATGCTCATGTTCACTCCTCAGCTTGTTACATAATCCTCACCTGTGCACATGAATCTTTCTTAAGGCCTCTTAAAATGGCATATTATGCAGTTTTTAATCATAGCAATAACCCCACGTTTATTATAATGCCACGGCAATTCGAATTATTTCAACTATTTCAGAACATTTGAAAACAAATTCCAACTTTTCTAAATGAAAAATATGATTGAATATCTAAATAAATGGCTGACTACTGTATGATGCGCTTGCCATATCGAATAAAGTCAAATCGTAGTGTACAGCAGCGTGAATTTGCCACAAGCGGTTGGTTTCAAGACAAATTGTTTGAGAACTGATATGATGTGAAAATTTATTTCCAACACGTACATTTATTTTACTTTATATTACTTTTATTTCTTCCTTGAATTCCACAAGCTGGTGCATATTGCAAAAATTTGACTCGTTCTTTAATTGATAAATATCCCCAAAGCAAAACTATTGGCTCAAAGGTAGTAAGTGATGCAAACGAGCACATGATATAGCATAATGTAATGTATGTAACACTTTTGGCCAAGGAAAGCGGTCCAGAAGATAACCAGACAGAGATGTTGGATTACATAAACATGGGCTGCATACATGCCGGCCAGCAATACTGTGCCTGCGATATGTACAGCCAATACAGCCTCTGCCAGCTGATACACACTTGCCAGATTGAACTTTGAACCTCAAATGTGCACTAATCCTCCGCTGCTCTGCATGGAGTTAACCACAGCTAACCCATCACCTTAGGTTACCAGATGTGAAATCTGCTGGTCGACCAAGCTGAACCGAAATGTGCTTGTACATATAATAATAGCATCAAGATGATGAGGATAGAACATATTTCCTCTTTTTCTTTGTATACAAGATCGAGGCTCGTGTAAGAGCTAGCATATTAAACACACATGAGCACATTAAACACAAAAAAACATAAACGGACACATAAAACATAATAAAGGGAGGGAGAGACAAGATGGAGAGAGAGAGAGAGGGAAGCACAGAAGCACAACAGTAGAGAACAGGGACATCGGCAGATCTGTGGAAGGGAGAGGGCTGGGGGGTGAGGAGGGGGAGGGAAGGGGTATTATAATTATAAAACATTAATTTTAAAACAAATTGACACTACTTGGAATTTCAGGAATGAAGTCGGAGATTGAAAGAGGTGGATTTGGGGTGTATTAACGGCGGTAGAAGAGATCAAGGTTTTGGATGGGGGGAAGATAAGAGATGGTGGTGAACAGCTGTTTTAAAGACCTGGAGGGAGGAGTGGGATTGAAGAGAGTGTGGGAGTTTATTCCAGAAGTGGGAGAAAAGAGGAATGAAAGAGTGAAGGTGAGCAGAGAGTCTTGATTTTGGCAGTTTCACCAGAAGAGAGTTGCTGGCAGTTCTTGTTCTGGCAGTACAGACAAAGCTGGGGGTGTAGGCCAGAGAGGAGTCGGTATAAGACAGAACTGTATGTTCACCTGTTCTGAAACATGACCTGAGATGCCAAAATAAACAATTAATTATATGGCATCAATTGCAGTTGGTTTTGTAGTTGAAAAGTCCTGTTTATTTCAAGAACGAAATGTCCGTCCTGCGTTTAAATCTGTTGCAACATTGTCATGCAACGGAATTCATGAGGAAGGTTTTGTACACACTACCACGTCGTTTTTGAATACTTAGCGGCATTAAAGTATATCCGCCTTCTTGGCTCCTGCACCGCACTCTGAAATGCAATAAGGTGAAATATGAAGGAAATATCAAGAACTCTGGAGACCAGACGTTTTGGAAATGTTATGCTATCCAAAGAAAACCACTAGCATCCAATCATGTTCCTGAAAAGCATGCTCGAGCTAGGTTTGTCAAAGGCCAGAGTGAGGCCCCTTGCTCCTGACCAGTGCAATCAAAATGCTTCCCAGGTTCCTAGCCACAAAAGCAAGAGTACTCAGGCCTTGGCTGCTCCGCAATCCCTAAGCCATATAGCCTCGGGTCTGAAGCACCTGCAACAGCTGGAATCATTCAAGATGACATTTCAACGTTCGGTGCAGGGGCTGCGACCGCATGCCACAATTCCATTAAGAACAAAGACTCTGCTATTTACATCAAATGGCCCATTACTATTCACCAAACTTTTTTTCCACGGTGGGTGCTTGACTTATTAGCCTTAACTCTTTCCTAACCTTAATCTTTTTGTGAATTGCAATCTCACCCAATGCTTTCAGAAAACAAGAATATACTCCAAAGTGGACAGAACCGAATCGTATTACCTTTCCATTTACCGCCACCCCTCCCTGTGGATGTATTGTCACAAATGTCAGTTAATCCTGATTCAGCAAGACTAGTTTTTGTTTGAGACAACAATTAAGTGCTGCAGTCCATTTTGTGAGTGCATCTTGGCTTTCAGGAAAGTCACATTAGTTCACCAGTTGAACTGGGACCATATTTCCTTCATTTTGAATTTTTAACCAGTACGGTACTTCTAATTTGCAATGACATTTTCATACCAAAAATATCTAAGGAATTCCTTCCAGCCAAAGGCTGGAGATTTGTGCAAAAGTCATAACCAAGCAGCCTGTAATGAAGCAAACTTCCAAAAGGTAAAAAGGAACCAAACTAAAGCAGCCACAATAACAGTTGGAAGCACATGCCAAAAAAACTTCTGCGACTTGTTTTGGATAATGTGTGATGACTTTCACGGTGACAACCGAGAGCGATCGATCAATGTGTGCGTGAAAACCTCTTTTAAAACGATGGGTGCGTAACCCTGAGGGCACGCCCTTTGAATCGGAGGGAAGAAGGAGAAGTCGTTTCAGAATGGAGGGGAGGATGAGATGATGGCAAAAATGAAGAGAGCAAACAACAACAACAGGCATTTTAAGGCCATTTTCCCTGCTAGAGCGGGGGTTAGCCTTGCGGGCCCCATGACAATTTTCTCCATTTTGCCCTATTTTCTGCATCTCCCCTTGTTAACACCTTTGCCCGCATTTCTTCTTCCAACACAAAAATTAAGAGAGCGAGATTACAAAAACCGACAAATATGAGGAAAGGAGAGACATTCGGTAAAACCTGCTCGCCGAAGGCATGTATGATCCACAGAAAAATGTCCGATCGAATCGCAACAGCCGTATCAAGGGAATAAAGTCACATTACTATACTGGAGGAAAGATAAATAAAAAAGGAAACTTCTGCACTCGACAATCACAATCATAAAGTGATCTGAGTGCTGCAATAAGTCATCTTGAGTCGCTTGTTCTTTGTACACCCTGAAACACTCAAACAACATGTACAATCATAGGTCCTACTTTAATCCCTTCGTTGTCTTTGAATGTGCTCATCTTTCATGCTCTTTACGTGCAAGTTATTATGCGAGGTTTAGTCAGTGCAGAAATAAACATTTAGCAAAACAAAAGGCTTAATGGAAGGTCAAAAGGTAACATTTTGAGGAAATCTAGACAAATTACCAGTGATACAATGCCTGCAATTTGCCATCACTTACGCCTTCCATAAGAGGATTCAGTAATTGCGCACGACCTTTTGAGAAAGTGCAACCCAACGATTGCGAACATCCCCCTATGATTTAATGTGATGGCTGATGTAAGTAAATCTGATGAGAAGCTCATGAGATCTTAGGAGAAATATTTTGCCAATGAGAACAGGGTACTGTGGAAAATAGGTGCACGGCCGAAGGAGGCAAACCTTCAGAACGATGGATGCAAGTATGTTGATTGTCACTCAGGAAGAACCCGTCCTTACAGAGGCACTCGTAACTACCCATGGTGTTGATGCAGACGTGTTGACAACCACCATTGTTCACTTCACATTCATTCACATCTGCAATAGTGACATGGCAGGAGGGCATGAGAGGAAGGTGAAGGGTGAGGGGGAATGAAAGAAACAAAACCCAATGGAATTTTTTACTGGGAATGCCTTTTCGATAGACTTTCTCTGAAACGACCGCAGGGATAAACTTTTCCGTGATATATCTGAATGGGAGAATATGGCAGCATCGCTTTACAGCACAATGTGTAAAAGTGTAAGTCATATGGTGTAAATTCAAGTGTTAAAATACAAGTGCGTACCGTGATTAATTTTACTGCAAGTACTGGGACAGCATTTCACAACCTGCATGTGCATATTTTCCTGCACTGCAAAAGTAGCTGTAGATGCTTTCTAAAGGTGTGGTAAAGGAAATAAAGCTCAGAATCGAGATGTGCCACGGTAAAGAGGTTGAATGACATTCGATATGAAATGACCATTGAGTGCTCACGGTTTGTGACATTTGCATCACATCGAGCCTTTCCAAGTCAACGGCGAGTAACATCCTTAGGAAAGTGGAGAGCGCAGGTCATGAAAATGTAAAAAATAGGGCAGGAAACTAAAATTGTGGACATATTAGGCCAGGGAAACTTTAAATTGTGGAAAGATGGAATACCACGTCTGAAATCTATCATCGTTTGCGTTCGAGTCTGGGAAGTTGGGTCAAGGAACAGTGAAGGAAGAACTTTTTACCAACGTTTTGACAACCCCCTATTAGAAATCGAAAAATAACCATTGTGAATGAATAACCCTGCATATTATATCTCTGTCTCATTACTTTTGGGACTGCAGGGTGGACATAATGACTGGGAGGCAAAATATATACAGGGTGTTCCCACTTAACGTCAACTGTTAACGTTGTTCTGTTATAAGTCTATACTAATGAGATACCAAGGCTTCACAAAACGTCGTGATTATTTACCTGCCAGCAAGGTTACCCAGCAAAGCTCGCTTATAGTGCGGCTAAAATACGTATTGTATTTTAATGCGGCTGCGAAAGCCATGAAAAACGCAAAGCACAGCACTGCGAATGTAGAAGCAGGTCATACTCGCGGCTCGTAGTTGTTGTTTTTTGCGCATGTCCAGCTGCTTTGTGTGTGGCTGGTGAAAGATGGGTTTTATAACTGTTATGCTCGCGGCTCGTGAAATTTTTATTTTTTGCGCCCGCGAAAAGCTTCCTATTCGCGGGACACATGGCCGTGAATAGAGAAGCAGGTCGCAATGTATCAACCGCGAATACACGGAACACACGAATAGCGGGGTCCAACAGACAACAACAACATGCATTTTAATTCTCCGGACTGTTCTTGTGCAAATTAATGTTTTAAAAATATATTTCATTTACACCTTGAACGTGGATCATGTCCAAGTGAGCCATGCCCACCTTTCAGATAAAAGTTCTTTCGAGTTTGTTTCAAGAATGAAATTGGAGCAAAATTGTCTAACTATGTATAACGAGTGAAGAAAATGCACAGATTCTGTGCAGCATCAACGGCCGCAATGAATTGTTTTGCAAGATAACATTCACAGCATTGGCAACGTACCTCAGAGGATGGACTCAAATGGTGCACCCAAGCGGCCTTCTCGACACTTACAGCTGGCTAGTCAAGCCCACGGTCTGAGCTGAAATGCAAGGCCTATGCGCTCAACTAGCATGTCTGGGTGGTCTGAGGCACAGTTCAACAAAGTTGACTAATCTGACCATGTGGATAAAATCAATCGAACGCTGATTGAGATACGACAACCACCATGGGAATCAAGGTCAGCATACTTCCCAAGGAGGTTAGCATACTTCAGTCAACGTTCTGTTGATTTCACCCATTGAGTGACCTGCCGGCCGATGCAGATTGACATTAACCTTCACAAGCAACTAGTTCTTCCTTCTATAAATAGTCTGACTATAAATTGATTTTCTACCTTGAATGTGGTCCATGTGGATGTCCAAGTTAGGCATGTTCAAGTTAGTCATGCCCATTCTTAAGGGTGTGTTTGTCAATACCGTCCTTGGCTTGACATGGGCTTGTCTAAAGCCCATACAGCCTTTGGTACATTTCAACAAAGTTGTCGAATTGAACCAAAAGTTGATTTTACACCTTGAATGTGGATTATGTCCAAGTGAGCCATGCCCATTTTTGAAGGTGTGTTTGTCTGTATGTAAATCGACTGAAATCTATATCATCCATTCCAAGGCATTTAAAAATCACGTCACATTTGCATTGCTGTTCACGGCAATGAAACAGGGTAAAAAATTTTGCATTCAAAATACAAATACTAAATCCAAAAAGTGTTTTTCATCTATCACTTGGTTGCACTCGTTGGCTTGTGTGATAGGGGTCGCCTTGCCAAATACCCCGGCGAAGAGCTCTGCATTGTTAAGTGCTCCGTCTTGTTTGCTTCTGCAATCCCAAATCAATCGGAAAACCAAACACTACATTGGAGTTATCAGAAGGAATCCGAATAAGCAAAGAGCAAAGATGGAGTCATCAGGAGGAACCTGGATAGGATTCGGGATTCAGCCGCTGCTACAAGACCCTCAAACCCATCCAAGCTCAGCCTTCATCAGAAATCATTGTACGTTTGTACCATTATAGTCACAATTATTGTTTTTAGTTGGACACATTATTCAGAGCTGCTGTATCTATAAGGATTTTGTGTATACCTCACTAGTTTTTTTCCCCAAGTATCAACTGTCTCTGGGTTATGTACCTTTACTTTCAACTTTTGTGTTTAGTGCCTATATTTGTTCCCCATTGTACCTTTTCACAAAGTAATAATGAACCTATAAAGGCAACTTGGCCCATCATGCTGATGACATGCATAATATCCAGTGCTCCCAATGTTATTACAAAAGTAATATTAATGATATCGCTGGGCAAGGTGCCCACTCTTTCAAAACACATCATGGGACATTTAATGACCATAATCTCAAAAAGCAAGATTTATATCCTCATCTGAAGACATGCTCCGAGATGCAGCGCTCCCTGCTGGCACTGCACTGGAACAGCATTTTTAAGAATGAAAATAAAATCAGCAAAAAACAAAAACAAAGACTAGATACCTTCATGATGAATATGCTACCAAATGCAATTTTGCTGAACCATCTGAACCATTTTGTTGAACCATGTTTATGGTTTGCATAATAATCGCTGCTTGCTGAAGCATATTGTTATGTCAGGGGGTAAAGGAATATCTAGAGTCAGGTAGATCTGTATAGGTATCATGCTTCGTCTGTCGTGATAGGGAATCTACCCTGGAATAAGTTCTATGTTAGTCCAGTTTGTCGGGATTAGCTGTATTGGTGTACCCGCTACGAGGGAGCAGGGCGTGCTAAATAGTGCAGGGATTATGGATTATATCCCACTCCTGACACCAGTTGTCACGTGAACCCTTCGGTTAATACCAGGGCTCGCGGATGACACAAACGGCTTTAATGGAGGCGACGACCAAACACGGATTTTGCTATAAAACGCGGGAGGAAGGAGTGAAGAGGAAGAGGCGGAAGCACTTACCCATAGCGATCCAACCGCAGCTCCGATCATGCAGGGGAATTAACTCAACGAACACGAGATTTTGAATGGAAAGGGAAAATAATGCAAGGTTTATTTACAAGGAATCGCGGGACAGGGAAATACGCGCCGGTAATAAAATGTCCTAAATCGGGATCCCGCACACCGACTTCCAAATACGAGACAGGGGAATGAATTGCAAAAATAACTGTCCGTCGTGTACGTGTGAAATGTGGTGCGTCTTAACTGTCTGCAGTCTTGTCCACCGTCCAACGAGGCTCCCAAGCTCCGGTGCGAGAAAACCCTCCGTCCACCTCTTCCTCTTCACTTCTTCCTCCCATGTTTTATAGCAAAATCCGTGTTTGGTCGTCGCCTCCATTAAAGCCGTTTGGGTCATCCGCGAGCCCTGGTATTACCCGAAGGGTTCGCGCGACAACTGGTGTCAGAAGTGAGGATCTGGGCCCCAAAAATTTTTTTGTCCGTGGCGAGAGATCGACACGGTCGGGCGTACATCGCGCCCGGCATTCGGACGAAAGATTTTCGTAGTCCGAGTTGAAAATTTTGTATAGTCGATTGGGCTGGCACAACGCGAAAGGTGCGTCATTAAATTTAGATCGATTTTTGAGATAAAATACGCGTGGGGAAGCGACCTCTTCTTTACGGATGGAAGAGGTGAGCGGTATGGAAGAAGGAATGGAAGGTGCTTGAGCCTTTGAAGTGAGTCGGAAGTAGTTGGGGTGGAGAGCAGGAATGGAGCCCCCCCCGTCGTAGGGACGGCCCCGATACCCTAGCAGCCATGGGATCGATTAGGAAGATTGAGGGAATGGAGGAGCGAATGAGGGCCGATAGTGAGCGATTGGGAAATCAAATGAATGCTCAGAGTAATAAAATTGATGATCTGAGGGGGATAATGAAGGGAGGTCGTGAAAGATTGGATGCTGAGGTTAAAGAAACGAAAACCCCATGTGAGCAAACGAACGAGATAAAGAAAGAATGAAGGAATGATTCACACGGGGCTCAGGAGCAGGTATTTGCAACTGGAATGGCAAAATTGGAATCACAGTGGGAAGGAAGGGAGGGTAGAAATTTAAATGGGAAAAATTTGATTGCGGCAGGTGAAGAGGTAAATGGGGCGTGTCCACAGGTAGATGAGGAGTGTCCACAGGTGAACATGGAGTGCCCAAAGGTGAATGGGGAGGGAAATTTGGAAGGAAATGGGGAATGTTTGTTGCATATGGGCCTGGAGGGTTATCGGGGCCGGGTGGATGCCCCAACACATCAACAGGGGGATGGATTTGAATCCTTGCTGTGCCAGGGCGGTGGTTCAAAGCAACAGGGGTAGAGGTATTGGGGGTCCGTGTGGCAGAACCGGACCAGGTGTGTAATGATGGAGGCCTGTTGGGGCCAGAAATGATTGGTGATGGGGATGAGCATGATGTTACACAGCGGCTGGGGGATCTGGGACAGTCCCATGGAGGACAAGTTTGATCAGGCCCAAAGGAGTTTGGGGGAGGAGGTGAGTCGGTCCGAGGAGGAGGTTAACATGACTGAGGGGACCCTCACCGTGCATACCAATTGGGAACAGGAGGCTCCGAAATTGCAGAACCAGTTGGGGGAGTGTGTTGGCTCCGGGCTGGATTTGGACATTGGAGGATCGGGAGATAGAGCCTCGGGATATTTGGTCCCCGTAGGGAATTTGGAACAGTTGCAGGGAGGGGCAGAACAACCTGTGGTAGGGGTTGTTACCTGCAGCTGCGGTGATTGGACGCAGGAAATACAAATTGTTAAAAGGAAATCTAAAATAAAATGTAAATGGGAATTTGATTTGGAGCAGCGATGGAGGGAGTTGGTCCCCGGGCTGCAGAGTTTCGACAAGGAGAGGTCATTGGGGATGGCCTCGGGGGAAATTTGCCCCTTTGTAAATTTGGGGATGCCAGCCAGCTGTGGGGCTGGGCTGGCGAGATTTGGACGTGGGGTCCAGCCATGGGTGTCATGGTACGACCTGGGCCCCACGGGGGGTCTGGTGGAGTGTGGCGTCCCTTGTCCGTCAGGGAGCCGCCCGAGCTTGTGGCTCGGGCCGGCAGGGTAACCGGACCCTGGTGGGGGTTAAGACCTCCAGGGGGTCCGAGGTGGTTTCTCAAGCCTGGAATGGCATATATTGAGGACCACTAGGGGGAGGTGTTGTGGGTCGCGCTTTGGTGGTGGCACTGCGGACGGCCAACTTGGGCCTGATGTGGTGACCACCCAGGCATGTGGCCTGACACCCTCCTCCTGAGACTCTGGGACAGCCAGCATGTGGTGACCTGCCATGCTGTGCTGGGCTATGGACGCGGGTCGAACCGAATGGACAGGGATGGATTATAGCCCACCGGACAACCATTGGGGCATCTGTGGAACGTGATGGTGTGAGAATGATCTTCCACAGATGTTCTGTTATGATTTATGGACTCTCGGTTTGGGAAGAGAGCAATGGGTTTGCTGAATCGGGGAATTGGTAACGTGCCGAGCATATGGGCCATGCTCGGCTGGCATGTGTATGGCAAAGCATCTTTCTTTGGTGAAATTAGTGAAATGTGAAAAAAATGTTTGGCATGGGTAATCTGAGGGTTAGATGCAAATTTAAGGGTGGATTATGAAATGTCATGGTGGATACTGACAGCAGTGTCACCATTATTGATCCAGGTGTGTTTAGACCAAAGTATTGGAGGCTGTGATAAAAGTTGACAGGTTAGCAGGACACAGCTTCAACTGGTTGCGGGGGCGACTGTGCCAATATTTGGGACGTGGGGTCATGGGGATGGAATTGGGGGTCTGAGGGTCAACGTGGTGCTGTGCGTGTCCGAGGTGTGTGGACCATGTCTTCTGGGTGGGTCTCCTGTTGGAGCATGGCTGTCGACTGGACCTTGGTGTGGTCAAGTGTGGGTGGGCACTGGGGGGCTGCAGTTCTGTGGACTGGGGGACGAGGGCGGCGTAGGTGACGTGAGGGGAACGCCACGCACTGCGACCGTTTCCCCCAGGGCCGAGGTTGTGCGTGCGGTAGTGTTTGTTGGCAGCAGGTGCTCACCACATTAGCCAGCTGGGGCTGGTGCAGTCGTGTTCCTCGCAGGGGGGCGAAGGATGGATGGTGGGTCGCACCCTTATGGACGCTCATGGGCCATGTTGGCATTTTGACTGCTCACCTTGTCCCGATGACCCTTGCACGGTAGAGGTGCGGAGCTGTCGTGGCCACAGGTAGTTGTGCAGTGATAATCACCGTTGGATGCGGACCCACATACCTGCCAGTATAGTGGGGAGAAAAGTAAAATTTGGAAAATTTGATTGGTCCAATGAGAAATTTTGGGATTTTGTGGGTGGATGGCACTTTGGACCTGACCAACTGGTAATTACCTGCTCATCAAGGTAGAGGGTAAGGCCTTGATGTTTACTGTCCCAGGCTTCAGGACTAGCTTATGTAAAATTTGGGGACATGTAATTTGGAGTTGGGGGCGTGTGAGAGTGATGACATGGCTGGTGAGGGGGGATGGAATGTGTGCCACAGTGTCTTGTGGGTGGCGTTTGTTTATGTGTAGAGGTTATGTGTTTTTATGTGGTCGTGGAGAATGGAA
Organism: Myxine glutinosa; assembly: GCF_964187855.1. Lineage (NCBI taxonomy): Eukaryota > Metazoa > Chordata > Myxini > Myxiniformes > Myxinidae > Myxine > Myxine glutinosa. Next base: position 153,333,990 of record NC_136268.1, read on the forward strand.
ACGTGTTGGTAAAATGTGAACTGGGGATTTCACAATGGTCGGCCATGGCAACTCTTGTAACATCTTTTTGGTACCATCTTCTTTGAACTGTGTTTGAGAATTGAATGTCTGCGGGGGAGGAAATGTGTTTTGGGGATTTTGTGGGTGGGGAAGGTGTGTGTGTGTCCGCAGGTACAGATCAAGCTCTGAGGAGCAATGCCTGCAGCCCTCCTCTGCGGCAATTACCCCTGGCAGCCAGTGGTATCTGGAAATTGGAGCTCATCGGTGGAGGGTCTGTTTGGGCGCCTTGTGGTAAGGGAGACTCCCGGCGACCCGTGTAGCTGCGCTGAAGCAGGAGGCCATGAGGCCTGGTGTATGAAGACCCTCACCAGCGGGGTAACGGCGGAAAGGGCTGTTCGGCTGTCATGGGGCCAAGAGGTAAAGGGGGTGGGGGGCAATGAACTTGTAAGTCAGTTGACTTGTTTTTGGGACTGCGGGCACCACAGCCTGATGTGCCCCACCATCTTACTTGTGTGGTACCTCCCCGCTGCCTGGTTGAGAGAAATGAACGCACACACGAATGACATCTATGCCATGGTCCTGCAGGGGGGTGAAATAAGTGCTTGAAATGATTTTTGTGTAGTAAAGATTTATGAAATGTGTGTGAGTGGTTAAGGGTTTGTGTTGCATGAATGTGGACGAAATCCACCGAGCCCTGTCACTCACCTGTAACACCTGGACAGGGCCCGCAGAAATTTAGGGGTGCATTGGGATGGCCCCACAGGTAAGGTTGCGTCTTGTGGCATCCACCGGGGGATGTGGTCTGTAGACTGGGTTTGTACAAATGTTTTATAGAGTTCTGAATTTTTGTAAGTTTGGTTAAGTTTTCCGGTTAAGGTAGGATTTTGGTGTGTTGTTTGTTTCCTCCCACCACAGGAGCTACCAACGAAATAATTGTACATATTTGCATGATGGTTAAGGGGATTAACATGTTAAGGAGAATAGGTAGGAAGTCCGGCTCACTTCCCACAGCCCTCCTGATTTATTTCGTAGGTTAATTAAGTGTGAGACAGTAAGTGTTAAGACTGGAATGGTAGCGCCTGCAGTGAACCTTGCAGGAGCTATGGTTCCAGGGGGTGGGGGGGGGGGGGGGGGCTGTGTTATGTCGGGGGGTAAAGGAATATGTAGAGTCAGGTACATCTGTATAGGAATCATGCTTCATCTGTCGTGGTAGGGAATCTACCCTGTCATAAGTTCTATGTTAGTCCGGTTTGTCGGGATAAGCTGTATTGGTGTCCCCGCTACGAGGGAGCAGGGCGTGCTAAATAGTGCAGGGATTATGGATTACATCCCACTCCTGACACCAGTTGTCGCGCGAACCCTTCGGTTAATACCAGGGATTGCGGATGACCCAAACGGCTTTAATGGAGGCGACAACCAAACACGGATTTTGCTATAAAACACGGGAGGAAGAGTGAAGAGGAAGAGGTGGAAGCGCTTACCCATAGCGATCCAACCGCAGCTCCGATCCTGCAGGGGAATTAACTCAACGAACACGAGATTTTGAATGGAAAGGGAAAATAATGCAAGGGTTTATTTACAAGGAATCGCGGGACAGGGAAATACGCACCGGTAATAAAATGTCCTAAATCCGGATCCCACACACCGACTTCCAAATACGAGACAGGGGAATGATTTGCAAAAATAACTGTCCATCGTGTACGTGTGAAATGTGGTGCGTCTTAACTGTCTGCAGTCTTGTCCACCGTCCAACGCGGCTCCAAGCTCCGGCACGAGGAAACCCTCCGTCCGCCTCTTCCTCTTCACTTCTTCCTCCCACGTTTTATAGCAAAATCCGTGTTTGGTCGTCGCCTCCATTAAAGCCATTTGGGTCATCCGCGAGCCCTTGTATTAACCGAAGGGTTCGCGCGATAATATTTGGTCGTGGTCAAGCCCATCAAGCATGAGCAGAGCTCACCTTTTGAATACGGGTGCTCGTTGTACCCAGTTATGACTGTCATCCTGCTTTTTTCCATCTTCTTCCTCTTCTTCTTATATTTCTCCCCATGCTTTTTGAAAAAAAAAATGGAGAAATATTGTAATCGACTCCATCTGTCTGTGTCTGTCTGTCTGTCTGTTCGTCAATCCATATATCTGCCTGTCTGTCCATTACACAATGTGTCACACTATCTTCTCCTAAACAGTTGTGCAGAAATTCACCAAATTAACAGTTATGATCACCACATGACAAGAAGGGGCAAGCGCAGTGTCATTTTTGGCACATCCCCCTGCGGCGTGGCTAAAAACCGAAAAATGCAATTACAAGCACAATTTTAAACATTTTTTAAATGAAGCTTTGCATATGCAATTGACATTGGCAGATGCGTGAAATATGTGACGATTTTTTTGGATTTGGCCGGTTCATCCCCCAGGGAGTGGGGTTTTAGGGTAACTTGCTTATCTATCCAAAAATGGTCCATGCTCTACATTTGCTTCAACACATCCCTGTAATTTCCATTCTTGTTCACCTCAAACAGTAGTAAGGTAATCGCTTATAGCCAGCATTGAAAGCGTTGCTGCAACTGAACATGATGGCTTCAAGCAATGGGTCACTGAAATGGTGTTAACATAAACTGGACCGTCATCTCTCTATTCCTTTCAGCGGGTTTTTATTTAAAATGTCACCTTTCATACACTTGGAAAACAGCAAATATCCTGCTAAATCAAAAAAAGAATCACAAGACTGGCTCAGTCAATGACAAAATGGTCTGAGCGGGTCTTTTTTATTTTTATTTTTGCAGATACAAATGCAATTGATATTTTCCACCTCCTTGATTATCTACAAATATTTTGGTTTTGATGTAGGTAATTCCACCCTGACCCACCTTCAATTGTACTTTGCAGAATAAAGATAAAGACCCCACGCACACGAAGCAAAAAGCAGGGTTAAGCAATTGGTTCATGTCCGTGTGTCCATCTCTCTGTCTGTCTGTAAACGTCAGTTTGTGATAAAGGACCAAGTTATTTAAATTGAATGTTGTATTTTAAACGTGAATTTGCACATGAATCGAAAAACAAACCTGCCGTTTTACCGCACTTTGGCTCTGAATTTGGCCCAATCACAAATGGGCAGGGAGGAGCGAGATAATATTTTAATTCCGTATGTCTGCCTGGCAGTCAAACAAAAATTGAATATCATTCCAAACAGAAAACTTACTGTTTTTAGGGACGTCATAATGGACGCATACAACAGGCATGAATAACTAATGTATTGTGTTAGATAGGGTGGTGTAATAAAAACTGTGAAAATGGTGGTAAGGTGGTAGTAAATTCCAGAATTAATTTATTTATACGGCTTTTACAATCTTTATTTTATTTAAATTTAATTAACTGCTTCAACACTGGAAAACAAATTGCCTTCTTGTCACTTCCAAAAACCTCCAGTTTAGCAGTACTTGGACATGTTAAATAAGGTGGTGTATAAATAAGGAGATGTATAAGACTGCCTCAATTGCGCTAAACTTCCGGAAACTTTAACGATCTTTAATATCATTATTTTATTAAAATTGAAGTATACACATGAACAATGTTCAATGAACATGTATCATGTTCAATGAACTCCAGTTTACCTCGTGTTGTCTCCTAAAAAATAAGAAGACTACAAAAGCATCCCTGATGATGTGAAAGACTCATTCATTCATTTTGTGCGCATCCGGTGGCTGCCATGTTGCATCATTGCTAAGAGTGTGGCTGTGCTGCTGATGCAGTACCCTATGTTGATGAGGGCAGGAATCGGTAATTTGTTCAGTGTGTCGGTGCTAGCTCACCTACTCTTCACAGCAGACACCATGGGATCTTTAACATCCACCAACTAATGCTGGCAGACGGGACGCCGTTTATCGTACATCCGAGGGACGGCACATATTTTGATGAATCACCCTGCCGGTGAAACACCAGGATGACAATTTATAGTTGGGTTGGGATTCAAACCCAGACTAGACAGCTTTTAGGTGAGTACGATGGGAAAGATGAGAAACTGGTTCACATTTGGCAAAAAGACTTTTAATATGTCTAAGCCCCTCCTACCTGATTATGTAAGCCTCCACAAACACTTGAGATTCTTAGCCGCACCAATATAAATGACTTCTCCCAGGTAGCATGCATTTCCAAGCCGGCCTCCAAAACCAACACAAACTTGGCATTCTTTGCTGGCCGAAGCCCTTATTTGGCATCTTCCCTGACACAGGTGAGGGTAAACCCATGAGCATCATTGGCATCATATAGCGAGAGAGAGAGAGAGAGAGAGAGAGAGAGAGAGAAGAGAAGAGAAGAGAAGAGAAGAGAAGAGAAGAGCAGAGAAGAGAAAAGAAAAGAAAAGAAAAGCAAAGAAAAGAAAAGAAAAGAAAAGAAGAGAGGAGGAGAGAGAGATAGAGATACAGGGTCTGTTACTTTTCTACAGAAATAAGCGTCAGTGGCTGTTTTTCATTATATTTTCATCAACTTTCTCTTAATCTTGCACTGCTGGTTCTGTATGCCATCCATCCATCCCAGAACCATAATATTCCTTCATCAAATAGTGTGGCTGGGAGGATGGTCTATAGGTATTCACATTCGTCCGAGTTGTCTGTATCCTGGGTTCAAATCTCGGCCAAGCTATAAACTGTCATCCTGGTGTCTCGCAGGCAGAGCAAGGCATCCTTGAGTGTGCCGTCCCTTAGATGGATGTTAAACTGAGAGTCCCCTCTGCCAGTATTGGTTTATGGATGTTAAAGATCGCATGGTGTCCTTCAGGAAGAATAGGCAAGCTAACGCTGGCACCCAGGCCAAATTCCTAATTCCTGTCATAACCTACGTCACCGTAACTGCGTCACTGGCACAGCCAAATTCCCCCCTCAGCCAAGTGCTGCAAAAGAAAAAATAAAGATAACAGGTAAAGATACATTCAAAGTACACCGCCCCCATGCCAAATAATTAAATATCCTACAGGGCGGCATTGCCGGGGCGCCTCCAGCGCCCGGCAATACCGCAGTACAGCTCATAGAGAGTGCATTGGGAGGGAGAGGTGTACAATAATTAATTGATTAATTGCATAATTAAAATCAATAAAAGATTATCATAAAATATTTTCTTAATCAATTGGCTAATAGCATAACTAAACCACTAGTGCTTCATCTGAAGATGAATCTTTTAGAAATTTAATGAAATCAGTCATTAATAAAAAAAATTAAATAATTAATTGATTAATCAATAAATAATTAATCGATTAAATGATTAATCAATAAATCAAAAATATCCTTTATAGCCACATCACCTGGTCACTGTCGTGTCCAAATATTAGCTTCCCAGCTCAAAAGGTGCCTGAGACATTGCCCAGATGAGAAAGAAAATAAATAAATGATTAATAATGAAAATAAATAAATAATAATCATGAAAAAATTAAATTGGCTAATGGAATACATAAACCACCACCATTTCATCCAAATCTGTAACTTAAAAAAAATTAATTAAGTCATTCATTGAATAATTAAATAATTAATCGATTAATTAATTAATCAATAATTCAAAAATACCCTTTACAGCCAAATCACTTGGTCATTGTCATATCCAAATATCAGCTTCCAAGCTCAAAAGGTGCCTGAGATATTGCCCAGATGAGAAATAAAATAAATAAATAATTAATAATGAAAATAAATAAATAATAATCATAAAAAATTAAATAATTAATCAATTCGCTAATAGAACACATAAACCACCACCATTTCATCAGAATCTGTAACTTTAAAAATAAAAAAAATTCGTCAATAATCGAATAATTCAATAATTAATCGATTAATTAATTAATTGATTAATCAATAAATCAAAAATAGCCTTTGCAGCCAAATCACTTGGTCATTCGCATGTCCAAATATCAGCTTCCTAACTCAAAAGGTGCCTGAGATAATGGCCAGAAGTGAAAGGAAATGTATAAGTACTTAATTAATCACTAATAATAAAACAAGAAGATGTCATGTGGAGCACGATACTTGCAAAATCAGCCCCCCACCCCCAATAATTTTTTTTTTCCATTGATACAGCAAATTGTCCATTTCATCAAGATTAAAATTGAGAATCTTGAACAAAGCTCGAGTCAACAGGAAGAAAAGTGACGATTTTTCAGATGAAAAATGATGATTTTGTAAGGTTGACCTTGAGTTGACCTTTGACCTTTTGACCTCAAAAATAGTTAGTTTCCCTATTTAGTGACTCGATGTGCAAATGCTGTTCAATTTTCAAGTCAATCGGATGAAAATTAAGGATATTAAAAACCTGGCCTCTGTTGACCTTTTGGCCGATGTTGACCTCAAAAATAGTTGGTGGTTGAATTCAGTGACCATATATGTAAATCCTCCTCGAATTTCAATTCAATCAAATGAAAATTGGTCATTTTAGAAATTCAGCCTATCTTGACCTTTTGGCCTATGTTCACCTAAAATATAATTTGTGGTTGAATTCAGTGACCAGATATGCAAGTCCTCTTCAAATTTCAAGTCAATCGGATGAAAATTGAGGATTTTAGAAATTTGACCTATGTTGACCTTTTGGCCTATGTTGACCTTTTGGCCTATGTTGACCTCAAATATACTTGGTGGTTGAATTCAGTGACCAGATATGCAAGTCCTCTTCAAATTTCAAGTCAATCGGATGAAAATTGAGGATTTTAGAAATCTGGCCTATGTTGACCTTAAATATACTTGGTGATTGAATTCAGTGACCAGATATGAAAGTCCTCTTCAAATTTCAAGTCATTTGGATGAAAATTGAGGATTTTAGAAATTTGGCCTATGTTGACCTTTTGGCCTATGTTGACCTCAAATATACTTGGTGGTTGAATTCAGTGACCAGATATGCAAGTCCTCTTCAAATTTCAAGTCAATCGGATGAAAATTGAGGATTTTAGAAATCCGGCCTATGTTGACCTCAAAAATACTTGGTGGTTGAATTCAGTGACCAGATATGCAAGTCCTCTTCAAATTTCAAGTCAATCGGATGAAAATTGAGGATTTTAGAAATTTGGCAAAGTTGGTGACCTTTGGCCTATGTTGACCTTTTGACCTTTTGACCCCAAAAACAATAAGGTTCTCAATTGGGACGACCTGTATAACTTGGTGAAGTTTCGTGACGATCGGTTTAGAATTGTGACCAGCAGGCCGGTGACAAACAAACAGACAGACAGACAGACAGAACCATAAACGCAACCGACCAATATACTTGAAAAATATTCGATTTTGCAAGTAATAGCTCATCAATTAATTGATTAATCAAAAAAACCCCAAAAATAACGTTTTTGACAAAGTACTTGCTCACTATATTGTGCCGAAATTTCAGCTTCCTAGCTCAAAGGATGGCTGAGATATCGCCCGGACAACCAAGAAAACAACCAGAGTGAAAAACTGAGTACTCCCTTTCAGCGTACGTCATTGCTGAGCCCCCTTCGGTGCCCGGCAATGACGTTATACAGCACCTGGAGATAGCATAGGAAAGGTGCGGTGTACAAGAAACAAACAACCAGAGTGAAAACTGAGAACTCCCTTTCAGCGTACGTCTTTGCCGAGCCCCCTTCGGTGCCCGGCAATGACGTTATGCAGTGCCTGGAGATGGCATAGGAAAGGTGCGGTGTACAAAATGGTGTGCTGCCTGGATGTTGGGTTTCTTTTAGCCCATCATCTCTTTCTTCGCAACCCTCAAAGATGGCAGTTCATATTTATTACCTATCTCATCATCTATATATACAGACCCGTGATATTTTATATTATTATTCATTTAATTAAATTTTTATTGAATTTATTTAATATAAAAATGTCTTCCATTTAAATTATTGATCGCAATTATTTTCATTTTTATATTTCTTGCCATGTTCGCATGTTCTCTACTATCATTATATCCACTTATTTCCAACCACTTCATTACGTCAGCCACCGATACTGGGAGGAGGTTATATTTTCACCCCTGTCTGTTTGTCTGTGAACAGGATATCTCAGAAAGTAGTGACTTCACCATTGAGTGATAGGGATAAAACTGATATATGTCACAATCTCTCAAAAGGTTGTCGACGGATTCGGACGAAACTTCGTGGACAGGTTGGGTATGTGACCAGGACAAATTGATTCAATTTTGCTGATCTTAATCCGAGATTTAAAATTTTTTTAAAAAGTGATTATTCACTATTGAGAGATGGCCAAATAACGATATAATAGCACGCTATTTAAAAAAGTTGTGGTCAAAGTTCTGACAAAACTTGGTGGATGAGTTAGGTATGTGACAAGAACAAGCTGATTCGATTTTGGCTGAGGTCCAGATCCAGATCTGACCTATCAGTGGGATACAAAACACAAACTGTTCAGCCTGGCAGCGGCATGTGCTCTACCGAGTGTCGTTCTAGATACAAATGTGTTCATTTTCTCTTCTCCATTACTCAGCTCTCCTTTGAGCTTGCATATTGTGTGTACGGTATATATATATATATACTGTATATATATATATATATATATATATATATATATATATATATATATATATATATATATATAATCGACGAACATAACAGCGTGACGAGCGCTGTCCCGATCTCCTGTGGACCGAAGTCCTAGACCAAAGCGTCACCTCCGACCCAAAGGGTCTTCTGGAGGCCTCAGCCCGGCCACTCTGTCAACAGACAGAGATTTTATTCATTGGTCCCCATTGGCTAAACATCAAGCAGAGCCGCCAATCCAGATTTCGGGCTTATTGACTGTTTTAGGGCCACAGTCAAGGCCTGCCTTTTTTGCTTGTGAAAAAAGGTAAAAAGTCAAACATTCGAACAGCCTCGGACGTGCACCTTGACCCCATGGCCAAGGCACAACACCAACAAGGCTGTCCCCATAACAATACACATGCGCCTCAACCCCGAGGGGGAAGCACATGGTCATTCAAACACATGCATCATGCCCCCGAAGGGCCACAATGCATGGTCATACAATTGGGACTACTCCTCTTAATAGGAGTAAGACCCCTTAATCCACCAGCAGGGCATTACTCCTGCCAGGTCCGATTTGCATGCAGGTCTACCGACTGTTTTAGGGCCCCAGTCAAGGCCTGCCTTTTTTGCTTGTGAAAAAAGGTAAAAAATCAAACATTCGAACAGCCTCGGACGTGCACCTTGACCCCATGGCCAAGGCACAACGTCAACAAGGCTGTCCCCATAACAATACACATGCGCCTCAACCCCGAGGGGGAAGCACATGGTCATTCAAACACATGCATCATGCCCCCGAAGGGCCACAATGCATGGTCATACAATTGGGACCACTCCTCTTAATAGGAGTAAGACCCTTAATCCACCAGCAGGGCATTACTCCTGCCAGGTCCGATTTGCATGCAGGTCTACCGACTGTTTTAGGGCCCCAGTCAAGGCCTGCCTTTTTTGCTTGTGAAAAAAGGTAAAAAGTCAAACATTCGAACAGCCTCGGACGTGCACCTTGACCCCATGGCCAAGGCACAACGTCAACAAGGCTGTCCCCATAACAATACACATGCGCCTCAACCCCGAGGGGGAAGCACATGGTCATTCAAACACATGCATCATGCCCCCGAAGGGCCACAATGCATGGTCATACAATTGGGACCACTTCTCTTAATAGGAGTAAGACCCCTTAATCCACCAGCAGGGCATTACTCCTGCCAGGTCCGATTTGCATGCAGGTCTACCGCTGTTTTGGGGCCACAGCTAAGGCCTGCCTTTTTTGCTTGTGAAAAAAGGTAAAAAGTCAAACATTTGAACAGCCTCGGACGTGCACCTTGACCCCATGGTCAAGGCACAACGTCAACAAGGCTGTCCCAATAACAATACACATGCGCCTCAACCCCAAGGAGGAAGCGCATGGTCATTCAAACGCATGCATCATGCCCCTGAGGGGCCACAATGCATGGTCATTCAATTGGGACCACTCCTCTCAATAGGAGTAAGACCCCTTAATCCACTGACAGGGCATTACTCCTGTCAGGTACGATTTGCGCTGTTTTGGGGCCACAGCTAAGGCCTGCCTTTTTTGCTTGTGAAAAAAGGTAAAAAGTCAAACATTTGAACAGCCTCGGACGTGCACCTTGACCCCATGGTCAAGGCACAACGTCAACAAGGCTGTCCCAATAACAATACACATGCGCCTCAACCCCAAGGGGGAAGCGCATGGTCATTCAAACACATGCATCATGCCCCCAAGGGGCCACAATGCATGGTCATTCAATTGGGACCACTCCTCTCAATAGGAGTAAGACCCCTAAATCCACTGACAGGGCATTACTCCTGTCAGGTACGATTTGCGCGTTTAGGGCCCGCACAGAAGGCCTGCCTTTTTTACAATGAAAAAAGGTAAAAAGTCAAACATTCGAACAGCCTCGGACGTGCACCTTGACCCCATGGCCAAGGCACAACGTCAACGAGGCTGTCCCCATAACAATACACATGTGCCTCAACCCCAAGGGGGAAGCGCATGGTCATTCAAACGCATGCATCATGCCCCCGAAGGGCCACAATGCATGGTCATACAATTGGGACCACTCCTCTTAATAGGAGTGAGACCCCTTAATCCACCAGCAGGGCATTACTCCTGCCAGGTCCGATTTGCATGCAGGTCTTTAAACCCGTTTTAGGGCCCCGGGCAGGGCCTGCCTTTTTTACACGAAAAAAGGTAAAAGGTCAAACATTTGAACAGCCTTGGACGTGCACCTTGACCCCATGGTCAAGGCACATCGTCAACAAGGCTGTCCCCATAACAATACACATGCGCCTCAACCCCGAGGGGGAAGCGCATGGTCATTCAAACGCATGCATCATGCCCCCCGAAGGGCCACAATGCATGGTCATACAATTGGGACCACTCCTCTTAATAGGAGTGAGACCCCTTAATCCACCGGCAGGGCATTACTCCTGCCAGGTCCGATTTGCATGCAGTTCTTTAAACCTGTTTTGGGGCCACAGGGAAGCCCTGCCTTTTTTACTATGAAAAAAAGGTAAAAAGTCAAACATTTGAACAGCCTTGGACGTGCCCCTTGACCCCATGGTCAAGGCACAACGTCAACAAGGCTGTCCCAATAACAATACACATGCGCCTCAACCCCGAGGGGGAAGCGCATGGTCATTCAAACGCATGCATCATGCCCCCCGAAGGGCCACAATGCATGGTCATACAATTGGGACCACTCCTCTTAATAGGAGTGAGACCCCTTAATCCACCGGCAGGGCATTACTCCTGCCAGGTCCGATTTGCATGCAGGTCTTTAAACCTGTATTGGGGGCCACAGGGAAGCCCTGCCTTTTTTACAAGAAAAAAGGTAAAAAGTCAAACATTTGAACAGCCTTGGACGTGCACCTTGACCCCATGGTCAAGGCACATCGTCAACAAGGCTGTCCCCATAACAATACACATGCGCCTCAACCCCGAGGGGGAAACGCATGGTCATTCAAACGCATGCATCATGCCCCCCAAAGGGCCACAATGCATGGTCATACAGTTGGGACCACTCCTCTTAATAGGAGTGAGACCCCTTAATCCACCGGCAGGGAATTACTCCTGCCAGGTCCGATTTGCATGCAGTTTTATTTACCTGTATTGGGGGCCACAGGGAAGCCCTGCCTTTTTTACAAGAAAAAAGGTAAAAAGTCAAACATTTGAACAGCCTTGGACGTGCACCTTGACCCCATGGTCAAGGCACATCGTCAACAAGGCTGTCCCCATAACAATACACATGCGCCTCAACCCCGAGGGGGAAGCGCATGGTCATTCAAACGCATGCATCATGCCCCCGAAGGGCCACAATGCATGGTCATACAGGTGGGACCACTCCTCTTAATAGGAGTGAGACCCCTTAATCCACCGGCAGGGAATTACTCCTGCCAGGTCCGATTTGCATGCAGTTTTATTTACCTGTATTGGGGGCCACAGGGAAGCCCTGCCTTTTTTACAAGAAAAAAGGTAAAAAGTCAAACATTTGAACAGCCTTGGACGTGCACCTTGACCCCATGGTCAAGGCACATCGTCAACAAGGCTGTCCCCATAACAATACACATGCGCCTCAACCCCGAGGGGGAAGCACATGGTCATTCAAACGCATGCATCATGCCCCCGAAGGGCCACAATGCATGGTCATACAGGTGGGACCACTCCTCTTAATAGGAGTGAGACCCCTTAATCCACCGGCAGGGCATTACTCCTGCCAGGTCCGATTTGCATGCAGTTTTATTTACCTGTATTGGGGGCCACAGGGAAGCCCTGCCTTTTTTACAAGAAAAAAAGGTAAAAAGTCAAACATTTGAACAGCCTTGGACGTGCACCTTGACCCCATGGTCAAGGCACATCGTCAACAAGGCTGTCCCCATAACAATACACATGCGCCTCAACCCCGAGGGGGAAACGCATGGTCATTCAAACGCATGCATCATGCCCCCCAAAGGGCCACAATGCATGGTCATACAGTTGGGACCACTCCTCTTAATAGGAGTGAGACCCCTTAATCCACCGGCAGGGCATTACTCCTGCCAGGTCCGATTTGCATGCAGTTTTATTTACCTGTATTGGGGGCCACAGGGAAGCCCTGCCTTTTTTACTATGAAAAAGGTAAAAAGTCAAACATTTGAACAGCCTTGGACGTGCACCTTGACCCCATGGTCAAAGCACATCGTCAACAAGGCTGTCCCCATAACAATACACATGCGCCTCAACCCCAAGGGGGAAGCGCATGGTCATTCAAACGCATGCATCATGCCCCCGAAGGGCCACAATGCATGGTCATACAGGTGGGACCACTCCTCTTAATAGGAGTGAGACCCCTTAATCCACCGGCAGGGCATTACTCCTGCCAGGTCCGATTTGCATGCAGGTATTTAAACCTGTATTGGGGGCCACAGGGAAGCCCTGCCTTTTTTACAAGAAAAAAGGTAAAAAGTCAAACATTTGAACAGCCTTGGACGTGCACCTTGACCCCATGGTCAAGGCACATCGTCAACAAGGCTGTCCCCATAACAATACACATGCGCCTCAACCCCGAGGGGGAAACGCATGGTCATTCAAACGCATGCATCATGCCCCCCAAAGGGCCACAATGCATGGTCATACAGTTGGGACCACTCCTCTTAATAGGAGTGAGACCCCTTAATCCACCGGCAGGGCATTACTCCTGCCAGGTCCGATTTGCATGCAGTTTTATTTACCTGTATTGGGGGCCACAGGGAAGCCCTGCCTTTTTTACAAGAAAAAAGGTAAAAAGTCAAACATTTGAACAGCCTTGGACGTGCACCTTGACCCCATGGTCAAGGCACATCGTCAACAAGGCTGTCCCCATAACAATACACATGCGCCTCAACCCCGAGGGGGAAACGCATGGTCATTCAAACGCATGCATCATGCCCCCGGAGGGCCACAATGCATGGTCATACAGGTGGGACCACTCCTCTTAATAGGAGTGAGACCCCTTAATCCACCGGCAGGGAATTACTCCTGCCAGGTCAGATTTGCATGCAGTTTTATTTACCTGTATTGGGGGCCACAGGGAAGCCCTGCCTTTTTTACAAGAAAAAAGGTAAAAAGTCAAACATTTGAACAGCCTTGGACGTGCACCTTGACCCCATGGTCAAGGCACATCGTCAACAAGGCTGTCCCCATAACAATACACATGCGCCTCAACCCCGAGGGGGAAACGCATGGTCATTCAAACGCATGCATCATGCCCCCGGAGGGCCACAATGCATGGTCATACAGGTGGGACCACTCCTCTTAATAGGAGTGAGACCCCTTAATCCACCGGCAGGGAATTACTCCTGCCAGGTCAGATTTGCATGCAGTTTTATTTACCTGTATTGGGGGCCACAGGGAAGCCCTGCCTTTTTTACAAGAAAAAAGGTAAAAAGTCAAACATTTGAACAGCCTTGGACGTGCACCTTGACCCCATGGTCAAGGCACATCGTCAACAAGGCTGTCCCCATAACAATACACATGCGCCTCAACCCCGAGGGGGAAACGCATGGTCATTCAAACGCATGCATCATGCCCCCCAAAGGGCCACAATGCATGGTCATACAGTTGGGACCACTCCTCTTAATAGGAGTGAGACCCCTTAATCCACCGGCAGGGCATTACTCCTGCCAGGTCCGATTTGCATGCAGTTTTATTTACCGCCACAGGGCGGCACACTGCGAAAAATCTAACCAATGAGGACCAAAATCGTCTATTAATATGATCAAGGCACCTCCTAGCTTTAATGGTGAGCACCAGCCACAAATTACGTCTCACACGGTAAATACCGCATAACCCGCAAGGAACCAACAGCCTGTCTGCCACACAGACCATCGTTCCCACCAGTGCAAACCAAAACCAGGGGGTGCGGTGCGATCGGCGGGGATAATAATCGACGAACATAACAGCGTGATGAGCGCTGTCCTGATCTCCTGTGGACCGAAGTCCTAGACCAAAGCGTCACCTCCGCACCCTATATATATAGACTTGGCATTTATATGGAATATTTTTTTTGTGGGGGTGAACTTACTTTTCAAGATGTCCTAGAACCAAAAGTTCATTGGAATTATGTTGAAAGTATTCTAGATTTTGTTAATGTGACCTTTAAAAGAAACAAAAACCACATTTGACATTTCGAAACAAATAAATTGATCCTTGAAAGTGATGTAAACTGATATCGAACTCAATTCATGGACAGTACTGTGTTAAACTTCTGTACGTTTTCCAGAAGTATCTCTTTATTTTGCACATTAGCCAAATTTTTTTTAACAAAAACAAAAGTTAATTTACGACTGGGATTACGGACAGTAAAATTACAGTTCAGTACTTCGTGTAACCCCACAGAGTATTCAAGAGAGCACGTACACGTTGAGGCATGCTGTTCACGAGATTTCCCAAGGTTTGGACAGGAATCGCTTGCCATGCCGTGACAATAGCCTGCTGCAATTCATGCACAGAGGTCGGCTGCTGGTCCAAGTGGTCGATTTGACGCGTTAATACTGCCCACAAGTTCTCTATCGGATTCATATCCGGGGACATGGTAGGCCACTCCATATACTCGACACCACAGTCAGCAAGAAAGTGTTGGATCATGCGAGCACGATGAGGCCGTGCATCGTCATCTTGGAAGACAAAGTTTCCTCGAAAGGCTGCACGAGCAAATGGAAGCAATGTTTCTTCCAGAATGGCCCTGCACTTGAACTGGTTCAGGTTTCCATTCAGAACAACCAGGTCAGTTTTGCCCCCTGCATGAAAAGCAGCCCAAACTGTCACCCCACCACCTCCAGCTTGGACACTTGGCACTATACAATCTTTGTTGTAGGCATCATGCACTTGTCTGCGCACTCGGACGTGGCCATCTTGATGATAGACCAGAAATCTAGACGCGTCACTGAAGATCACGTGATTCCAGTGTCCTGGTTGCCATTGACGGTGCTCTCTGGCCCACTGCAATCGGCGCTGGCGGTGTTGTCTGGTCAGGCATGGCTTTCTCAGGGGACGCCTGACACGATAGCCTGCTTGAACCAGTCGTTGGTTGACTAGCCTTCTGGATACAGGCACATTTGTCAGTTGCTGCCACTCAGCACTAAGCCGATTAGCTGACTTGGTACGGCCATTGCGGACTAACCGGTGCAGCTGGCGATCATCCCTCCTTGTGGTTCTGCAGGGACGTCCTGGCCTCGGTATTGGAGTAGGGACACCCCTCTGAGCATTTCGTTTCAGGATCTATGACACCTGACCTTGAGTGATGCCATACTGCCGAGCAATAGCACGCTGTTTCATGCCGTAATTTCGTAAAGCCACCACACCATGACAAACAGCATTGTCGAGTTGACGGACCATCTCCAAAGGAAGCAGCAATAACTTTTGGAGACGTGCAGCAGTTGTTTTCCACTAATACAGAACACAACAACCCTTGTATACCCGACTGTGAAGCCAATCATCAAATGCACCTGTCCGTACATTTTGCCACGCCATCTGTGATATAATCCTGTTGTTGACTTCTTGCTGCGACAGACAATCAGTGACATGGTTCTTTTAACAAATAAATCACCAAAGTGTAAAAGAAACTCACCAGATTGATATACTGAGTTAAGAAAGTAAGCCCAAGTCAAGAAAAAAAAAATTCCATATTAAATGCCAAGTCTGTATATATATACAGTCACGTGAAAAAGTAAGTACACCCCATGTAAAGTTTTGACTTTTTCAACATATTTCAACATACAGCTATTTGATCTTCATTCCAACAATATTGATAGATAAAGGTGACATAATATAACAAATATCATGAAACATTTACATTTTGTAGTCCATTGTCTAATTTAAATAAACATAAATGCAAATTTCGCATGTTGAAAAAGTAAGTACACCCTTGGCTCTAATAGGTGGTATTGTCCCCTTTGGCAGAAACAGCCTCAAGTAGGCCTTTCTTATAACTGTCTACCAGTCTCTGACATCGACTGGGAGAAATTTTTGCCCACTCCTCCATGCAGAATTCTTTCAGCTGTGCGATGTTTCAGGGGTTTCTTGCATGCACAGCTCGTTTCAAATCCCCCCACAACATCTCGAAGGGATTTAGATCCGGGCATTGACTTGGCTATTCCAGAACCCTCCATTTCTTTCTTTTCAGCCATTCCTTGGTGGATTTACTGGTTGTTTAGGGTCATTGTCATGTTGCAAGGTCCACCTTCGGTTGAGTTTCAACTTTCTGACAGATAGCCTCACATTATCCTCAAGCACCCTCTGGTACAATGAAGAATTCATAGTGGATTCTATGGTGAGCTGCCCAGGCCCTGATGCAGCAAAGCTGCCCCAAACCATAATATTTCCACCAACATGCTTTACAGTTGGTATCAGGTTCTTGTGGTCAAATGCTGTCTTTGGTTTTGGCCAAACATGTCTTCTGTTCTGTGGCAAAATAGCTCTACCTTTGACTCATCTGTCCAGAGCACATTGTTCCAGAAGTGCTGGTCTTTGCCTAGGTGTTCATTGGCAAACTTTAGTATTGTCCTGATGTTCTTTCTGGACAGCAAAGGTTTCCTCCTGGCACACCTCCCATGTAGATCAAATTTGTGCAGTCTCTTTCTCATGGTAGACTCGTGCACTTTGACATCAACAGTGGCAAGATCTACCTGTAGGTCCTGTGATGACATTCTGGGGTTCTTTGAGACTTCTTTCAGCATCTTGCGGTCTGCTCTCGGGCTGAACGTGCTGGGGTGGCCTGGCCTGAACAAGTTGGCAGTTGTTTGGAATCTCCTCCACTTGTAGATGATCTTCCGGACAGTCGAATGATTCATTTCAAATTGTTTGGAGATCTTTTTAATCCATTTCCAGACTCGTAGGCATCTATAACCTTCTTTCTGAAGGCCTCAGAGAGCTCTTTTGATCTAGGCATGGTGATGCCGCACACTTCAACAACAAAGAGCAAACCAAACTAAATGTCTGAGGTTTAAATGAAGGCAGGTTCCTCCAAGATCCTCTCTAACGATGTTCTAATCATTTGCACCTGAGCTGGTGCCCCTGATTCTAATTTTAGGTATTTGAAGTAGTGATAAATGTAGGATTGTAGGGGTGTACTTACTTTTTCTTCATGCGAAATTTGCATTTATGTTTATTTAAATTATACAATGGACTACAAAATGTCAATGTTTCATGATATTTGTTGTATTATATCACCTTTATCTATCAATATTGTTGAAATGAAGATCAAGTAGCTGTATGTTGAAATATGTTGAAAAAGTCAAAACTTTACATGAGTGTACTTACTATATATATATATATATATATATATATATATATATATATATATATATATATATATATATATATATATAATATATATAAAACATGGATATAGAGTTGGAAATTATAAAGTTCAAATCTGGGGTTTTGGTGTCATGTTGTGGCCCTTAAATTATACGTTCACAGGGTGGATTGATGAAGGATAAAAAAAAGAAATGCGTGATGTCAAGGAAATTAATCTCCATTATTCTTCCACTGATATTTGTAGATTTCAATATTTTGGACGTTCATTGTGCGCTACAACAAAGCATTAACTTTGTTTACTTGCCATTGCATCGGTTATGGCATTGTTGTCTGAATGTTAAGAAAAACAAATCCGTATCGGTTGAGATGAAGCCATCTGTGACCCCCATTATTTCCGGGTTATCAAAAGCGATCAAAGCAGACTGTTGGTGTGCAAAATATTTATTACCACTGTGATGCACCTCTTGCACTTTCCCAGACATCGTTTTTCTGGCTTATTTGGCCTGAGCGGTAGCCTTTCACCTCCATGTTTATTCGGCGCTCAGTGAACCATGCTTCACTCGACCTGAGTGCCAGTCAGTGCTCACAGAAGTAACTTGGAGCCTTTCCCATAAAGAATAGATCAAAAATCAGAAACAAATGCACTCCATTACTCCTGCCGGTCTAATAACGTTTAACGTCTGCAAAACCATTATAACAAACAGCTGACACAATTAAACAGCTTAAGTGAAGGACAACAAAACTAAAAACAGATGAAAAACGAAGTACTCAGTAATAAAATAAAGGAATGAAAATTCGAAACAAAGTAAACAAAATAGCTGTAATAATATACCATCAGGTTTCTAAGGCTTGTGTAATTACAGCCACAATTCCTTATTTGAAGTGCAAGAAACCTTCCAGAGGCACAGAGACCAACTTGTTGGCACAGCCTCTAACTGTCCTGCTTCATTTCACTGCGAGTAGCCAATTAAAACATCATTATATTCCTGGGAGTGGACCTAAGGCCTGGCCTCAGCTTCCGGTAAAAGCTGTTGTCTGAGATTTCAACAGGCCACGAGCAAACAGCACTGCAGAAAACCAGGCCTTCTCCTTAAATTCTCCTTTACCTTCTATTCGAAATGCCTTTTCCTCCCCTCTTGCATGCCCTATCCCATCTCCCAGCAACTCTGCATCCTTATGCTTCAATCTCTTATGGCATTCATGTTCAAGTGTGAGCATTTCATTCCCATGGAGGTCTGAATCAAAATGACACCAAACGGTATTCAAACCGTTGCTGTTACTTCATCGGTGAAAAAAAGAAGAACCAACTTTAGAGGCCATTTTTCCCCGCATAGTGGGGGTCGGCCTTTTTCGGGCACCATGGTCCCCTTTTTGAAGCAATGTTTTATGGCCGGATGCCCTTCCTGCCGCCGACCCTGTTAGTCGCCTCTTGTGACACACAGAGAATTACCAGCAAGCTGGTACTCAATTTGCCGACCCCGGAAGGATGACAGGCTGAGTCAACCCCCCTGGCGTTAATTCAGCGATCGACCGGGATTCGAAACCAGGATCCTAGGATACCAAGCCTGCACCCTAACCGCTAAGACAACACCAGGCTTATGTTACTCCATCGGTGCATGATGTACATTTAAAAGTTTTGCCGATGGAACAATTAACTCCTTACATCATGAATGAGGGTTAAGAGGTGTCGAAAAAGAACAGAGGACAGAGAGTGGAACACTCAGTAGTTGCAAGCGACTTCGAGTTTGGAAGGCGAATTGAAAATAGGTGCGGTTTAGAATTAATCTCAACTTTTGAGAGGAGATAAAACCAAATGAGTATATGTGGATAAATAAGAAAAGAAAAAAAAAGAAAAGTAAGAAAAGCCAGAAAGCTACAATACTCCAGGCAAATAAATCTGCTGTAAAATGTGGGTAAACCCAAAGCTTTACTTGTGTTCCTTCTGCCAAAGCTAATACACCCCCAATTCCCTCAAATTAAAATAGTGCTTTCGCTAAGTCATGAAGGAAATAAGCTGAGATGTAAATGCATGTATTCCCAAACAAACGGAATGCACGCGACAAATGCAACCAAATGCATGCAATGCAAATGTCGCATACCATAAGTATGCAACCAAATGCATGCAATGCAAATGTCGCATACCATAAGTATGCAACCAAATGCATGCAATGCAAATGTCGCATACCATAAGTATGCAACCAAATGCATGCAATGCAAATGTCGCATACCATAAGTATGCAACCAAATGCATGCAATGCAAATGTCGCATACCATAAGTATGCAACCAAATGCATGCAATGCAAATGTCGCATACCATAAGTATGCAACCAAATGCATGCAATGCAAATGTCGCATACCATAAGTATGCAACCAAATGCATGCAATGCAAATGTCGCATACCATAAGTGGAAAAGGGAGGGTTGGGGGGATAAATTTCAATTCAACAGCATAATAAGAGTAAATACGCATAAATTAGGAAATCAACCAAATGAAAAATACCCATAGATAAAATAAGGAATCGACAATTGGTTTATAACATGACGTGCATGAATAGTTATTTTTGATTTTTTTGCATGGAAGAAGTGAAAGAAATGCTGATGGGGGCAGGAAATGCGCTCTGAATAGCGACCACCGGGACCTTAAGTCCTTCGAGTGGGATTTGCCTTAAAGGGCAAAAAGAGAAAAAAGCACTCCTTGGCAGTGTTGCCAGCGCAAATAATCTCCAACAAAGCAAACCCCAAAACATGGATATGACAGAAGACAAACACACTCGGTGCTTTTTACCAAAACGATTCTGTTGTTGCTTTCAAAGCAACGCAGAATTCAGGCCCTCGGCTCGCGACGCAAAGCAGCTTTCAGGAAGAGTGAAGATGGGAAAAATTTGGCCTTCTCCTGACATCGGTTATATTTTCACAGCTTAAGTAAACTTTCACAAAGAGCCGTGTTAAGACCGAATTACCAGCAGCAGCCGCACAAAGTTGGGAAGAGGCAGCGAGGGTAAAATAAACGAAGTGCATTTCCAAAAATAAACTTCCCTACTTTACAGTTTCATAATGCGCTCGTACACAAACCAAACTTTGGCAATGGGCTTTATCGATTTGTTTTCTTAACGTGAAACTTCTTTTTCACCCGCACGCTTTGCGTACATAAAACGCGCATACATTGTTTTTCACCCGCACGCTTTGCGTACATGAAACGCACGTACATTGTTTTTCTCACGTACTCCAAATTAGATTGTTCATTAACGAGGCAATTCGGTCGTTGCTCGTAAGCCACATAAATCATGTCTGTTTTGGAAGGGGCTAAAATAAAGCTGGACTCAAAGTACTCTAAATTATTTCCAAAATGTTTGACTTTGTTGAATGTTTTACAGACCTCCTTAGCAATCGGTTTTGGTTGTTGAAGGGAAAGTGATTGGTGTAAAATTTTTTTAAGAATCAAATCGAAAATGTTTTTTTAAGAATGAAGATTCAAACTTTTACATCAGCTTACTGTCCAAAAAGATTGTATAGTATACACTTACTGCTATTTATTTACTTTTTTTGTTTGATCCACGTATTAATACCTTTTGTTTTAAGAACATGTCATTGTCTGAAAGAACCTTGATAACATTATATGTTACATGCATGATCTTGTATAAAGAGACCTGGTTCTACATGGTGTCACAAATGCAAGACTTAACTGAAAAAAAGCTTTTCAAGATTTGTAGATAGCTGCGAAAAACTAAACTTTCTCTTGTTTAACTATTAACTAGTAACAAGCACAAGACATTCAAAGTACACGACCCCCATGCCAAATAAATAAATAACATCCTCCAGCGCAGCATTTCTGGGGCGCCTTTGGCCCCATGAGATATTGGGAGGATATTATTTTTTATTAGATATTTATTTAGATATTTTATTAGATATTTTTCCTCCAAAAAAACTGCCATGCAGCACATAGAGACGATATTGGGAGGGAGAGGTGTACAATAATTGATTAATTATAGGCCAATAGCATACCACCAGTGCTTCATCTGAAGCTGTACCTCTTTGGAAATTAATTAAATAAGTCATTAATCGAAAACAATAAATATTTAATTGATTAATCGATAAATAATTAATCGATTCATTGATTGATCAATAAATCAAAAATATCCTTTATCAAATCAAAAACATCAGTTGGTCACTGTCATGTCCAAATATCAGCTTCCTAGCTCAAAAGGTGCCAGAGATAATGGCCAGAATAGAAAATAAATAAATAAGTACTTAAATATATATATTTTTTGGTATACAAGATCGAGGCTCGTGTAAGAGCTAACATTAATCACAAAAAAACAAACTGACACAGGTTTACATATAATAAAGGGAGCGGGAGACAAGATGGGAAGAGAGAGGGAAGCACACAAGTACAACAGTAGAGAACAGGGACATCTGGAGATCTGTGGGAGGGAGAGGGCTTGGGGGGAGGAGTAAGGGGAGGAGGGGGGTGAAGGAAGGGGGGGGGGGAGGGAGAGATACAAAACACATGGCCACTGCTCGGATGTCCAAAAAATAAGTTGATATTTCAAAAAAGTGCATCTGAGGTGAATTAACGGGGGTAGAAAAGATCATGGTTTTGGATGGGGGAAGATAAGAGATGGTGGTGAACAGCTGTTTTAAAGACCTGGAGGGTGGAGTGGGATTGTAGAGCGTGAGGGAGTTTGTTTCAGTGGAGGGGGGAAAAGAGGAATGAAAGAGTGAAGGTGAGCAGAGAGTTGATTTTGGCAGTTTCACCATAAGAGGGTTGCTGGCAGATCTTGTGTGCCTGTAGGAATATTTAGGGGACAGAGCACAGGCAGAGCTGGGGGAGCTAGGCTGGAGAGGAGTCGGTAGGAGACAGAAAGACCACCAACCTGCCTGCGGTTAGTGAGTGAAGCCCTCGGAGTTAGCTTCATCGCGGAAGATTCCAATGATCCTGAAAGCTTTGGTTTCAACAGCGTGAAGCCGAGCTAGGTGTGAGGCAGGAGCACCGGCCCAGAGAGGAGAACAGTATTCCATTGAGCTGCAGATAAAAGCCTTGTATGTGGTGAGGAGCTCAGCCTCGCCATGATGGCATATGATGGCATATGAAAGCCTTGTATGTGGTCACGACAGAGGATGCCCAGTCGGCAATGGGCTTTGTAGGCCAGCTTGGAAATGTGGTTTTCCCAGGAAAGATCATGGCAGACAGTGAGACCCAAAAGCTTGAGTGACAGAACTTCTTCAAGAGGATTGTTCAGAAAGTAGATGGGAGGGTTGTCCAGTCGGTCTTTTCGGAGAGACATCGTGAGAGCGTGAGATTTGTCAGGATTGAAAGACATGTTCCACTTGTTTGACCAGCCTGTGATTTTGTCCAGGGCTGCAGACTACCGATCTGAGGGATTATGTATGGAGCGGCAGAGAGTGGGTCATCAGCAAAGAGATATAGAGGATTTTCCAGAGAGTCAAAGAGATCATTGATGAAGACCAGAAAAGCACAGCGCCCAGAACACTGCCTTGAGGAACTCCAGCCTGAACAGGAAGGGGGAGATGAGAGAATTCCATTCAGGGCCACACATTGACTATGATGAGAGAGGAAGTCCTCAAGCCATGCATGAGGATTTCCATGGATACCATAGGAGGAGAGTTTGGTGAGCAGAGCGGGGTGCCAGACCGTATCGAAGGCACGTAATATGTCAAGGAAGACAGCTCTGATTTCCTCTTTGGCATTGAGGACCTCCATCCATTGTTGAGACAGCAGAAACATGTCCAGAGTAGAATGACCTGGTCTGAATCCAGGCTCAAAAGGTGCCTGAAATATTGCCCAGATGAGAAAGAAAATAAATAAATGATTAATAATGAAAATAAATAAATATTAATCATTAAAAATAAAAATTCAATTGGCTAATAGAACACATAAACCACCACCATTTCATCCGAATCTGTAACTAAAAAAACAAATAAAAAAAAATTAGTCAATAATCGAATAATTAAATAATTAATTGATTAATTGATTCATCAAGGAATCAAAAATAGCCTTTGCAACCAAATCACTTGGTCATTGGCATGTCCAAATATCAGCTTCCTAACTCAAAAGGTGCCTGAGATAATGGCCAGAAGAGAAAGGAAATGTATAAGTACTTCATTAATCGCTAGTAATTAAATAACTCATCAATTAATTGATTGATCAAAAAACAAAAAATACTTGCTCACTATTGTTTCCCACAGAATCTTGTTTCTCACAGTCTGAGAGTCCTTTAGGTGCTTTTTTGCAAACTCCAAGCGGGCTTTCATGTGTCTTTCACTGAGGAGAGGCTTCTGTCTGGCTACTCTGCCATAAAGCCCAGATCGGTGGCGTGTTGCAGTGATGGTTGTACTTCTGGAAGTTTCTCCCATCTCCACACAGGATCTCTGGAGCTCAGCCAGAGTGACCATCGGGTTCTTGGTCACCTCTCTTACCAAGGCCCTTCTCCCCCGATTGCTCAGTTTGGTCGGGCGGCCAGCTCTTGGAAGAGTCCTGGTTGTTCCAAACTTCTTCCATTCAAGAATTATGGAGGCCGCTGTGCTCTTGGGAACCTTCAATGCAGCAGAGATTTTTTTTGTAGGCTTCCCCAGATCTGTGCCTCGACACAATCCTGTCTCTGAGCTCTGCAAGCAGTTCCTTCGACCTCATGGCTTGGTTTTTGCTCTGATATACATTGTCAGCTGTGAGACCTTCTATAGACAGGTGTGTGCCTTTCCAAATCATGTCCAATCAATTGAATTTACCACAGGTGGACTCCAATCAAGGTGTAAAAACATCTCAAAGATGACTAAGGGAAATGGGAGGCACCTGAGCTAAATTTCAAGTGTCATAACAAAGGGTATGAATACTTATATCAATGTGATATTTCAGTTTTTTCTTTTTAATAAATTTGCAAAACTTTCTAAAATCCTGTTTTCTCTTTGTCATTATGGGGTATTGGGTGTAGATTGATGAGGGAAAAAATGAATTTAAACCATTTCAGCATGAGGCTGCAACATAACAAAATGTGAAAAAAGTGAAGGGGTCTGAATACTTTCTGAATGTATATGTATGTGTATATATATATATACAGTCACATGAAAAAGTAAGTACACCCCATGTAAAGTTTTGACTTTTTCAACATATTTCAACATACAGCTATTTGATCTTCATTTCAACAATATTGATAGATAAAGGTGATATAATATATCAAATATCATGAAACATTTACATTTTGTTGTCCATTGTATAATTTAAATAAACATAAATGCAAATTTCGCATGTGGAAAAAGTAAGTACACCCCTACATTTATCACTACTTCAAATACCTAAAATTAGAATCAGGTGCACCAGCTCAGGTGCAAATTATTAGAACATCGTTAGAGAAGATCTTGGAGGAACCTGTCTGATTTAAGCCTCAGACATTTAGTTTGGTTTGCTCTTTGTTGTTGAAGTGCCTCACCTCACCCCTCCCCTCCAAATCTCCCCCATATCCCATCCCTTTCAAATCCCTCCCCTTGTCCCTTCCCTCCCAAACTCCCCCCTCACCCCTCCCCTTCAAATCTCCCCACCCTCATTGCTTCTCAATTTCCCCCCGCTCACTCCCCCTCCTCAAAGCGTCCTCCCCGCTTCTTCCCCCTTCAAACTCTCACCTCCATCTCCCCCAACCTTCTGCCTCGCTCTTCCCCCTCCTCAAATAACACCTCATTGTGGCTCACCCAATCACCATCAAACCTTTTGTCCGCCCCATCCTTCCCTTTCTCCGAGCTATTCTGAAATCTCTGACACACCTTCAACAGCTCTCCCTACCTCTTCCACCTCTTCCACATCTTACCCTACCCCTCCTCCCCCCTGTTCTGTATCTGATGCTCCCCCTTCCTCTTCATTAACGGTATGGACCTCAAACATCCGGGGCCTTCGTTCAAACTTAACCGATCTCTCCATACAGGTTGCTTCTGTCAAACCAGACGTGATCTGCTTAACAGAAACTTTCCTCCTTTATGATGTCTCTGATTCCATAGTATCTCTCCCGGGCTACTCCCTCCTCCGGTATGATAGACCTGAGCCTTGTCCTGGAGGCGGGGTTGCTATCTTTATCAAAAACTCTCTTCCTCACTCGCCCTGCACTGCACTCTCTCCACCTCACCCCCAGGAATACCTCTGGCTACGGCTTCCCCTTCGCTCCCACCTCTTGTTCATATGTGTGTTGTACCGTCCACCAAACAGTGATGACTCCATCTACATCTCGCTGTCTGATGATATGGACCAACTTCTATCTACTCATCCCAACTCTCTCTTCCTCATATGTGGTGATTTCAACTGTCATCATGCCAGTTGGCTAGGTGTGGGTACCTCTCTCACCAGCCATGGCTCCTCAGCAAAGGACTTCTGCGACTCACTGGGACTGACACAATCTGTCAATTTCCCGACCCGGATCTCAGTCAACGGAACATCTTCTCTTCTGGACTTGGTTATGACTAACTTCCCTGAAAATGTCTGCTGCTCTTCTTCTGCTCCGATCGGAACATCTGATCATGTCCTTGTTAAAGTGGACATCTCTCTGACCATCCTCAGGGAGCCTGCTCAGCGTCGACGAGTCTGGCATTTCACTCAGGCCAACTGGCACGGTCTTCAAGCAGCCATCAATCATCTGGACTGGTCTCCCATCTCTACCACCTCTGACATCAACTCATCCTGGGAATTCTTCCAAAGTAAATTGCTCTCTCTCATGCACAGATTTATCCCATCTCGTCTTCAGTTGTCATACCCTTCCTCCCGTCCATGGTACACGGAATCTTGTGGTGAGGCTGTTGCCCAGAAACAACTTGCCTTCGTCTCCTGGAAAGCAAATCCAACGGAAGGAAATCTCATTTCCTTTCACAAAGCCCGAAACAAGTGTGTGTCCACCCTCAGGAGAGCCAGGAAACAATATCTCTCCGTTCTCAAGACCGAACTCTCTTATCTGTCTCCCTCTTCCAAATCCTGGTGGCGTCTGGTCAAATCCGTTTCTGGTGTTTGTTCCCCCTCCATCCCCTCCCTTACCTCAAACGGCTACACAGCTGACTCCGCACGTGAAAAAGCTGAATGCCTCAACTCTGTGTTTGCCTCTAAATCTTGTGTCCCAAACCCATCCCTCTCTGTACCCACCATACCCAGTCGTACCCTGCTGCTCCTGGACTCCGTGTCCTTTCCTCCTGACAAGGTGGAAAAGTTTCTGTCAACCCTCGACTCTGATTCTGCAACTGGACCCGACGGCATCAGCCCACGGGTCCTAAAATCCTGCTCTGCTGCTCTATCTCACCCTCTCTCTGTTCTCTTCACCCTCTCTTTTGCTCAAGGTCAACTGCCATCTGCTTGGAAATCAGCCAACATCACCGCTTTGCACAAAAAAGGTGCAAAAACAGATCCTAGCAACTACAGACCAATCAGCCTTCTCCCAATTATCAGTAAAGTCATGGAATCCATCATTGCTTCTGATATGAAATCTTTCCTCTTCTCCAATGGCTTGATCTCTGATCATCAATTTGGTTTCAGACCAGGTCACTCTACTCTGGACATGCTGCTTCTGCTGTCTCAACAATGGATGGAGGTCCTCAATGCCAAACAGGAAATTAGAGCTGTCTCCCTCGACATATCACGTGCCTTCGACACGGTCTGGCACCCCGCTCTGCTCACCAAACTCTCCTCTTTTGGTATCCATGGAAATCTCCACGCATGGCTGGCGGACTTCCTCTCTAGTCGTCGTCAACGTGTGGCCCTGAATGGGTTTCTCTCATCTCCTCTTCCTGTTCAGGCTGGAGTTCCCCAAGGCAGTGTTCTGGGCCCCGTGCTTTTTCTGGTCTTCATCAATGATCTCTCTGACTCTCTCGAAAATCCTCTCTATCTCTTTGCTGATGACTCCACTCTCTGCCGCTCCATTCCTCTTCCCTCAGATCGGCAGTCTGCTGCCTCCTCACTCTCTGAAGACCTGGACAAAATCACAGACTGGTCAAACAAGTGGAACATGTCTTTCAATCCTGACAAATCTCACACTCTTACTATGTCTCTCCGAAAAGATCGACTGGACAACCCTCCCATCTACTTTCTCAACAATCCTCTCCAAGAAGTTCTGTCGCTCAAGACTTTGGGTCTCACTATCTGCCATGATCTTTCTTGGGAAAACCACATTTCCAAGCTGGCCTCCAAAGCCAGTCGCCGACTGGGCATCCTCCGTCGTGCGAAGTCCTTCCTCGGCACACCTGAGCTCCTCACCACATACAAGGCTTTCATCCGCAGCTCAATGGAATACTGTTCTCCCCTATGGGCCGGTGCTCCTGCCTCACACCTAGCTCGGCTTCACGCTGTTGAAACCAAAGCTTTCAGAATTATTGGAATCTCCCGCGATGAAGCTATCTCTGAGGGCCTTTCACTCACTCACCGCAGGCAGGTAGGTGGTCTTTCTGTCTTCTACCGACTCCTCTCCGGCCTTGCACCCCCAGCTCTCTCTGTGCTCTGTCCCCCAAATATTCCTACAGGTCGCACAAGATCTGCCAGCAACCCTCTGATGGTTAAACTGCCGAAATCTCGGCTCTCCGCTCACCTTCACTCTTTCATTCCTCTTTTCTCCCGCCTCTGGAACAAACTCCCTCACTCCCTTCAATCCCACTCCTCCCTCCAGGTCTTTAAAACAGCTGTTCACCACCATCTCTTATCTTCCCCCATCCAAAACCTTGATCTTTTCTACCCCCGCTAATTCACCCCAGATCCACCTTGTTTGAAATTCCAACTTCTTTCCTGGAAGTCCTGGCAGTGTCCATATGTTTTATACCTCTCCCACTGCCCCCTTCCCACGCCCCCCCCCCCCCCCAAAGCCCTCGCCCTCTCTCAGATCTCTCCATGTCTCCATGTCTCTCGGTCCCTGCTCTCAAATGTTGTGTTTGTGTCCTTCCCCCTCTCTCCCCATCTTGTCTACCGCTCCCTATGTTATATGTTTTATGTGTCGGTTTGTCTTTCTGTGTGATTAATGTTCGCTCTTTCACGAGCCTCGATATTGTATACAAAAAAAAAAAAAAAAAAAAAAAAAAAAAAAAAAGTGTGCGGCGTCACCATGCCTAGATCAAAAAAGCTCTCTGAGGCCTTCAGAAAGAAGGTTATAGATGCCTACGAGTCTGGGAAGGGATTTATAAAGATCGACAAACAATTTGAAATCAATCATTCGACTGTCCGGAAGATCATCTACAAGTGGAGAATATTCCAAACAACTGCCAACTTGTTCAGGCCAGGCCGCCCCAGCAAGTTCAACCCGAAAGCAGACCGCAAGATGCTGAAAGAAGTCTCTAAGAACCCCAGAATGTCATCACGGGACCTACAGGTAGTCTTGCCACTGTTGATGCCAAAGTGCACGAGTCTACCACTAGAAAGAGGCTGCACAAATTTCATCTACATGGGAGGTGTGCCAAGAGGAAACCTTTGCTGTCCAGAAAGAACATCAGGGCAAGACTAAAGTTTGCCAATGAACACCTAGGAAAAGACCAGCACTTCTGGAACAATGTGCTCTGGACAGATGAGTCAAAGGTAGAGCTATTTGGCCACAGTACCAGAAGACATGTTTGGCGAAAACCAAAGACAGCATTTGACCACAAGAACCTGATACCAACTGTAAAGCATGGTGGTGGAAATATTATGGTTTGGGGCAGCTTTGCTGCATCAGGGCCTGGGCAGCTCACCATCATAGAATCCACTATGAATTCTTCATTGTACCAGAGGGTGCTTGAGGATAATGTGAGGCCATCTGTCAGAAAGTTGAAGCTCAACCGAAGGTGGACCTTGCAACATGACAATGACCCTAAACATACCAGTAAATCCACCAAGGAATGGCTGAAAAGAAAGAAATGAAGGGTTCTGGAATGGCCAAGTCAAAGCCCGGATCTAAATCCCATCGAGATGTTGTGGGGGGATTTGAAACGAGCTGTTCATGCAAGAAACCCCTCAAACATCGCACAGCTGAAAGAATTCTGCATGGAGGAGTCGGCAAAAATTTGTCCCAGTCGATGTCAGAGACTGGTAGACAGTCATAAGATACGCCTACTTGAGGTTGTTTCTGCCAAAGGGGGCAATACCACCTATTAGAGCCAAGGGTATACTTACTTTTTCCACATGCGAAATTTGCATTTATGGTTACTAGCAACAGTAGCCGCCCAAGGGCGGGGCTTCAATTGGGAAGCCCAAATGAAAAGGTAAAATATCAGAAATTGAAGTCTTTTTCATTTTAAACGATTCATATAAACATCTGTTGAATCATATCACATGCAAATCATCAAAATCTAAACAGTACATGGATAAACAGTACATGGACGATCACGTACCACGTACGTCTCGCGTCTCGCTCGCTCTCATGTTGTCCCGATAATGATCCTTCCGCAGGTTCACCGACGGAAACCTTGTTACGACTTTTACTTCATCTAGACAGTCTAGTTTGTTCATCTTTTCGGTACACCGGCATGGGCCGAGAACGGCCCGTGCAGGGGCTGATCCGAGGATCTCATCAAACCGTCCGATCGGTAGTAGCGACGGGCGGTGTGTACAAAGGGCAGGGACTTAATAAACGCGAGCTGATGACTCGCGCTTACTGGGAATTCCTCGTTCGTGGGACACTGTCTCAAGCCCCAGTCCCCATCACGGATGGGGCTCAGCGGTTTACCCGAGCCTGATGGCGAAGGGCAAGGTACACGCTGGCCCGTCCAGTGTTCGTCTGTTCGTCTGGCGTGCGGCCCCGGACATCGAAGGGCATTAAACGTTCATTAAACATTAAACGTTCATTAAAGGATTACAAAACGAAAAACATTACGAAATTACATTCACACCGTCACGTCAAACACTACCGTGAACACATACATCGTCGCAACATCGTCACAATGACCGTTATGCGAACGCGAATGTTATGCGGGAGTCCAAACCTGAGAATGCTGGAGACCAAAGCTGAAATTGGGAAAAGTAAATAGCTTATTTTACTCCTGGAGATCCCAGGATTACCCACCCAAAATATCTTTGCGATCGGTTCAGCAGTTTTTACGGTACCTTCGAACAGACAGACGGACATTTGGTGAATTATAATAAGATTTAAATGATACAATGGACTACAAAATGTAAATGTTTCATGATATTTGTTATATTATATCACCTTTATCTATCAATATTGTTGAAATGAAGATCAAATAGCTGTATGTTGAAATATGTTTCACAACGGAAACAGCAAAGAAGTTGAGACACACAAGGAGGCCTTTGATTCCAACAGGCCCATGCAGTTACCACAACCATTAACTTAATCTATGAATTTAGTTCTCTTATATGTGCTTAAAACAATTTTTCATTGTTGTCTTAAAATCCACATCCTTTTTATAACCAACTCATAAACTGTTTACATTTTAATCCACAGACAAGGACAATATGACCAGGGTACTAACACAAAGGCCTGCACCATTTTAAAGATGCCCTATAATTTTTTTAATGAAAAAAAAAACATCCTCAATGTGAACAATTCCGTCCTCACTTCTCTCTGCGAAAAAAAACAGTTCCCAGTCATTTCTGCAGAAACAGCTATAGCTTCGCTGTGATTGGCTGGCACATACATGTTAACGTATCTGTGTTTCACAGCCAGACCGGGCAAGGCATGATGACCTCCACCGAAATGTCTTGAAAATTATATGAAGTTGCATTCATTGTTTAAATTGTGCATTGCCTTCTTCCAAGGATGCAAAGTACAAAATGTTACGATGACAAGATCAAACTAGAACGGCACTCGGTAGAGAGCATTCCTCTGCCAGGCTGAACCGATTACATTTTGTATCCCACCGATAGGTCAGATCTGGATCCGGAGCTGAACCAAAATCGAATCGGCTTGTTCTTGGCACCTACCCAACTCATCCGCAACCTTTTGAAATATAATGTTATGTACTGTATACATCGTTTTTGGTCCCATCTCTCAATGGTGAAGAATCCTTTGGGAATTAAACAAATCGAGTCAATTCATCCTTGACACACACCCAACATGTCCACCAAGTTTCGTCTAAATTGGTCCATAACTTTATGAGATATCCTGCCCACAAACAGACAGACAGACAGACAGAGAGACAAACAGGAATGAAAACAT
The DNA here is from genome assembly GCF_964187855.1 of Myxine glutinosa. NCBI lineage: Eukaryota > Metazoa > Chordata > Myxini > Myxiniformes > Myxinidae > Myxine > Myxine glutinosa. Next base: position 153,365,868 of record NC_136268.1, read on the forward strand.
AATGTCCGTCCACCTTCGTTGGCAGAGGTAGTAATTCTCTGTTTTGAAAATCAGTTTTGTGTCTCCCTTTCGATAATGCATAACAGATTTCACCAAAGAGATCTAACCCCATTTTAACCCCATGGGCGAATGCGTTCGGTACCGGTTCTCAAATCTTTGCGAACTCCGAGTTTTGCTGCTATTGCTTTTGCTTTGGCCGGATCGGCTATGCAAAGCGGTACTGCTTTGTCATGCACTAATAACATCCTCGGGCCAATTGCTCATTCCTGATACACATTCTACACCTGACAGTTTAACCTTCTCTGTGCAAAGGCACAACTCCTCCAGGCTGAGTTAAATCCAGACACAACTTCCTTAGGGGTTAGCACAATTCCAAGCAGGGCAGGGGTCCGACGTTTAGGATTAAAATGTTGTTGTCTCCTATCAACACATTATAGAACTTGAACGGCACCTCCGCCTGGTTGGCCATATAACTCAAAGGTGAAGAATCACTTAAAAAATTAAATAATTCTCATATCCGAATCCATATTCAGATCTTCACCAAAATCGAATCGTTTCTTCCTTGTCAGACACACAACCGGTCCAACAAGTTTCATCCAAATCCGTCGACAACTTTTTGAGATATCCTGCTATGTATCGTTTTTGGCCCAATCTCCCAATGGTGTAGAATCACTTAAAAAATTCTAGTAGCCGGATCCGAATCCGAATCTTCACCAAAATCTCATCATTTCGTCCTTGTGACATACGCTACATCTCTGCCAAATTTCGTCCGAATCCGTCCACAACTGTTTGAGATATGTTGTTTACAAACAGACAGACAAACAGACAGAGGTGAAAACATAACCTCCATCCACCTTTGGTGGCGGAGGTAACTAGACACGACATGGATCGTCTTTGTCCTTCATCAAAACCCTTTTCTTTCATCCTGGGATATCGAGCAAGTAAAAGTGCTACCGTAAGTGGATGGATAGAGCATTTCATTTATTTTAGGGGTTTCAAAGAACAAAAACGAAAACATTCGCATTTGTATTTGTTGCTGATTTTATATCATCACAATTGAGACCTCTGTAATGCCAAATTTGATTGTGATCAATTGCACACCGAAAACAAAATACCAATAACAAGTGGAACATTCTTATAGGCCTGCATGCTTGGAAAGTGGCAAACAAAGTGTCCATAAAAATAGTGCACAACGAAATTGCTTCAACCTTCTCTGATAGACGGTTTGTACTTTGATACAAATCGACGCATTATCGACCCAAAACGACTTAAATAATTGTCGGCATCATAAAAACGATTGATCCGGCTGCCATATTATTCAGAGTGAGAAGATGCAACAAAATGGAATTTGTGATTCACATTGTACATTCAGTGGGAGTTCCCTTTATCAGGATTGATGACATGTTGCTTTCAGCCTTTGCACTCGAGATATATTTCATTTGGTTTTGACTCAACATTACAAATAATATGTAGTTGTTCTTTCAGGTTAGAATTATTCCGAACTTCTCTTGAAGTCAGCCGGGGGAAAATATTTGGCCCAAGACTTCCACAAACCGGCCGGCCCAGCCTGACGTTCGCCTAAGTATGCTTTACGCCCAGAGCCGTCTTAACGCATGGGCACGCTGGGCAGTTGCCCAGGACCCCATGATTTTAGGGGCCCCGTGAATAGAGCGTGCCACTATAGAACTCGGACCTGACAAAACGTGCAGAAGCCTACGAATGGATTGGAAATCTGTTTTGCTTCTTCGGTCAATTGAAAGCAATTTATTCTGATGAGCTAAACAAAAAGTGTGAAAAACTGGCTAATGTGCACCATGAAGACCTTGATGACGGGGAACTTTAAAATGAATGCAAGCAGCTCAAGCACTACATGGTCCACGATGAAGAATGTGAGACTCTCCCTGCGGTGTACAGCAAACTAATTTCAGATAACTTGAAATCTGTGTTTCCCAATGTTGAAATCTCACTCAGTGTTCATGTGCATGATGGAGACCAACTGTATGTAGTCCGGCAGCTAAGCTAAATATAGCATAACAATTGTGCATTTTGTGAGGAAAGCACCAAATTTTACACACTAGTAGACTATCATATTATGAAAAGATCTGGATATTGGGCCATCTCAGATTCAGAGATTTGATTTTTGCAAGATTTGCAGATTTTGCAGATTTGCAAGCGGAGATTGCAACGCCAGGGACGGCCGACTCCTTCCTGCGAGCTGCCCACGTCACCCGCACAAGAAGAGCTCATCAAATCACTGCAGCAGCACTGCACATCCTGCAACACCGTGCGTATGAACGCCACTGTATGACATATGCTGATGATGCAGAAGACCTGCCTGAGTTCGAAGACTGGTGTCACCAGAGAGGAGAAGACATTCCCAACTTTCAGTACTGGGCAACTGTGCTGGAACTAGAGATGTTGGTACTGGTCTACGTGCGTTCTCTGCGGCAGGCTTCATTCACGACGTACCTTGATGCCCTGACGGAACTGGTCCCATGGTTCCATGCCTTAGACCACACACACTATGCCAGGTGGGTCCCTGTTCACCTGAGGGACATGGTTGCACTCCCAATGAAGCACCCAGATGTAGCCAGAGAATTCAGGGCTGGCAACTTCACTGTACAGAAGACGAAAAATGTGTTCTCTTCGATCCCAATCGAATCGAAATCTTGCAAAAATCAAATCTCTGAATCTGAGATGGCCCAATATCCAGATCTTTTCATAATATGATAGTCTACCAGTGTGCCAAATTTGGTGCTTTCCTCACAAAATGCACAATTGTTATGCTAAGTTGCCCCACTAATGGTGGAACACTCATTTTCAAGATTGAAACTAACAAAGAATCAACTTCGCAGCACAATGGGACAGCAGTGTTTGAACTGGCTTTCACTCATGTGCATGGAAAATGACATCCTGAAGAACGTTGACTTCCAACCAATTATAAAACAATTCTCTGCAAAGAAATGTCGCAAACGTTTGTGTTGATTAATTCTTGCTATTAATTCTTGCTAATTCTTATATGTTTAATTTTACTGAAAACTAAAACTTTCATTTCAGTGGGTTGGTAGGGGCCCCAGTACATTGCTTTGCACAGGGCCTACAATGCTGTTAAGACGGCCCTGTATACTGCAGGAATTTGAAATTTGTTCAGGGTGCCGGCGATAGCTCGCCTACTCTTCGCAAAGGACGCCCTGGGCTCTGTAATGTCCATCAAATGATGCTGGTAAATGGGGCTACAGTTTACGTCCATATGGACCACACATTGGTGCCTTGTCCTGTGTGCGGAACACCAAGATGACGGTATATATCCGGGATGAAATTCAGACCCATGATAGACAACTCAGAGAAAAATGTGCATATCTTTAGGCTAGCCTGCCACCCCCTATGAAGAACATGAGAACATATCAACTTTTGCGATGGTGAAAATAGTCATTGCTGAACTTGGGTGACAAAGCAACAATTGGTATAAAGAGGTCAGGAGACAGCACTGTGAAAACCCACCAAAGCAATTGTGTCCGTCTTCGGCCAACATGAAGCCATCGTAGCATGTGCAGCGGTAGTTTCCTGGGATGTTGATGCATTCATGTACGCAGCCACCGTTGTAGTCGCTGTCACACTCATCGATGTCTGATATCAGAACGACAATGGAATCCAGAAATCAGCATCTAGGCCCAAGTTTGTGCTCAATGTTTGAGTTGAAAAATCATTCATTAAAGCAGGATTTTTGTGCAAAAGGTCTTTCATTCTACTGTTTTGTATTGTTACGTATACTTGTTATTATGCCAAGCAACACACACACACACACACACACACACACAAAAACTCCCTTTCACCAAGAGAGTTTCACCAACACACACACACACACACACACACACACACACATACACACACACACACACACACACACACACACACACACACACACACACACACACACACACACAACTGCATTTGCACACTGAGGAGCCTAAGGCTAATATTAGAGAATAGCCGAAATAGGTACAATATATATTGCGTAAAACTTCATAAATTTATCAAACAAATTTATTCAAACAAAATTTCAAATTTTCAATTTCAAATTTCAAAAAAATTCCAAAACTCCAAAATGCTGATCAACATACCCACACCATAAAGATGGTGATATGTCCCATCTACATCATTTTGTTTTACCTTAACCGAAAACTCTCGCTTTGGCTGTGGTAAAGTCATCAATGAAGTCATCGTAATTCAAAGCCCTGACAATTTTTTATTTTTTATTTTTTTTGTATACAGAGTCGAGGCTCGTGAAAGAGCTAACATTTATCAAACAAACAAATCAAGCAAACAAAGTAGATAAAAAGGGGAGCGGTCGACAAGATGGGGAGAGAAGGGGAGGAAGCACACAAACACAACATTTGAGAGCAGGGACATCGGGAGATGTGTGGGAGGGAGAGGGCCTGGGGGGAGGCAGGATAGGTATAAAACGCAAGGACACCAAGGACTTCCAGGAAAGAAGTCAAAAGTCACCTAAAAAAAGTGGATTTGGGGTGAAATTAGCGGGGGGTAGAAAAGATCAAGGTTTTGTATTAGGGGAAGATAAGATTTCACTCTCAATATCCAAAAGGGACAAAGCAGTGAGATGCTGTTGAGTCATGGACGTTGTTGATGTTTCGTATGCAACGTGTGGCTGCTGGTTACATCATTTTTCTGGAAGCACGTCAGTGCCGCTGATGCAGTGCCCCAAGTACCAGAGAGCTTGCACTCAATTTGCCGACCTCGGAAGGATGACAGGCTGAGTCAACCCCCCTGGCGTTAATTCAACGATCGACCGGGATTCGAACTCAGGATCCCAAGCCAGCACCCTAACCGCTAAGCCAACACCAGGCTAGTCATGGAGGTGCAATGTCTGAAAAAAATGGGATTTGAAAATTTGAAGGCCGAATAAATACAAAAGCCTAAGGCTATAAAAAATATAAGGGCCAGATTAACCCATATAGGCCTTACTAGCCTATATACAGACTAGGACAGTTAATCCGGCCCTGGTTGCCATTCTAACACAGGATACTCAACTGAGGGTGCGGGGATTTGAAATTTGTTCAGAGTGCCGGAAATAACTCGCCTACTCTCCACGAAGGACACTGTGGGATTTTCAGGGTCCACCGACTAATGCCAGCACACTAGACACCCAGGTTAACGTCCATCCAATCAATGGCGGACACATTAATGAATCACCTTGAATGTAAAACACCAGGGTGACAGTTTATAGCTGGGTAGACATTCAAACCCAGGTTAGACAGCTCAGACACGAGCATGCATACCTCGAGGCTATCCTACCAGTCCTTATTGATGAAACACAGCATGGTTAATAATATAATTACTTCAAGACAACTTGCATTATCCAGTCGTTCCAATTCTACAAAAAATATATAATACCAACTAGAAAGCATCCCAAAATGCAAAGCCCATCCACGTCTGCTACGTTCTTGAACTAAACCTGTCAAATACAACTATAAAAAAAGTATCAATCAGTGTTCTCCATATTCTCAAAATAAAAGCTTTTTTGAAAGTTTGATAACAAAAGCTCAAATGGTAAACTAGAAAGCATCTTAAAATGCAAGCGGACAAGATAATCGCGAATCACAAAAGCGATTACAAAACCCAGCCGTCTCATGCTGACGCGTGGTGGACAGAATAATAATGGCTGTTTGTCCTTACTGTGACTTTGCCCCTTGACTCGATTATTAATTCGTCTTTACCATATTCTCGTAATAAAGGGTTTTTTGTGAATTTGAAGGGGTTAAATATGTGCTCAAATGGTTAAAAAAAAGGTTATGGCACAGACAACACACACATCTCGTTTTTTCATTTCTGTTCCTCGCAATTCTATCCCTCTCTTTCATTCACAGACACACACACACACACACACACACACACACACACACACACACACACACACACACACACACACGCTTAATTAATTGTACAGTATCGGTTGTTCCTAAACTTAAATAATTTAAAGGATTGTTGAAAATGATGTTAATTTTACAACATCCCATATTAAACTTTATTTAAATTTTAAATCTCCAACATAGTTCCTCCACTTAAAGCAAGAACACACACACACACACACACACACACACACACACACACACACACACACACACACACACACACACACACACACACACACACACACACACACACGTTTGTCTCCTGCTGCGTGGGCAGACTAATAACAACGACAGACTAGGACAGTAAAGTAAAGAACCTTTGGCAAAATAATAGCAGCGGACAACAGAGAGGACATGAAGGACCTGTGAGTGTGACATTTGATAACAGTCATATGTTGAATATTTAAGACGTACATCAAGATGTGAGAAAGCTTTATATATGCAGATGATTCAACTCATAAAAATCCATTTGTGTCCATCCTGGATTTAAAATAAAAAATATTGTACATGAATCGTGATTTGAATGCACTCCATCGATATGTCCTCTAGTTACTCATGTTATACAACCGTTGTGGACACAGCAGCCCGTAACGCATGACCACAACGCACCAGACCGATCGAAATGCCTGACGATGAAGGGCAATGCCGGACATCTCTGTAACCGTAATCTTCAGGCAGTGACAGAGTAAACACCGGAAGAAAATTCCAGGCAAATGCCTTTTGATTGTCACCGATTTAACCCTCAACCCTGACCTCTGACCACAGGTTTCTGCAGCGTGAGATTTGCACACTGGTGCGCTCTCACCGAGAGAGACAGAGTCGCTCCCAGGAACGTGTCTGCCTCGGAGCCCTAGCACCCATACTAAAGAACACCGGTATTTTACAGAACACCGGTATTTTACACTCCGCAAAAGGGAAAGCAATCGAGAAGGCACAAAACGGAGGTTGCTGCTGCCACGCCGTTCGGCCAACAACATGTGTCGCCCGCCGCAGGATTCACGCGCAAATATACTTTTCCAAGACATCTGCGTCGGGAGGTCGTGGGAAGTCAACAAGCTCTCTCGAAAAAAGAAGAGGGACGG